>NC_034601.1:76581276-76595941 GCF_900095145.1 Mus pahari
GGTGCATGTGTGTGGGGAAGTGCATGTGTGTGGGAAGTTTCATGTGTGTGGGGAAGTGCATGTGTGTGTGTGGAGGTGATTGTGTGTGGGGAGGTGCATGTGTGTGAGGAGGTGCATGTGTGTGTGTAGGTGCATGTGTGTGAGGAGGTGCATGATGGGAGGTGCATGTGTGTGGGGAGGTGCATGATGGGAGGTGGATGTGTGTGGTGGGGTGCATGCATGAGGCCTTCTTCAGAAATGCCAGTCATCTCCTTAGGAAGAAGATTTCCTCACTGGTCTGGAGCTCACCTGTTAGCTTTCCTGTGTGAGCCTTGGCTGTCTTTTCTCTGCCTCCCAGTGCTGTTATTACAAGCACGTGCCACCATGCCCAGCATTTTATGGCACCCAGGGAATCAAAGTCCCGTCCTCCTACTGCAAGTGAAGCGTTTTACTGACTGAACAATGACACGAGAGACTCTGAGCATCTTTTCATGTGTGCACTGCCCTTGCTTATTCTTATACTGCTATAGGAAATATACATTTAAGAAAGCAATAGATTTTGGACAATTTCTTTCTTGATGATTTTATTCATTTTTAGGCCAATAGGAATTTCCAAGGGGAAATTTACCTTTAGCAGGTAACTATTGCAGTGTGAAATGATAAATGATAGGTTCCTTAAGTTACTAACTTATTGCTGCTTTCTTTCTCTCTCTCTCTCTCTCACTTTCTTTCTTTCTTTTTTTTTTTTTTTTTTTTTTTGGTTTTTTGAGATAAGGTTTCTCTGTATAGCCCTGGCTGTCCTGGAACTCACTTTGTAGACCAGGCAATCCTCCTGCCTCTGCCTCCCAAGTGCTGGGATTAAAGGTGTGCACCACCACGCCGGGCTACTGCTGCTTTTCAAAACAAGAAATAGAATTAGTAACATTTTGAAATAGCAATTTTTTAAATGAGATCTTTTCTTTATTTACATTTCAAATATTATCCCCTCTGAAAACCCACTATCCCATCCTCCCTCCACCTGCTCACCCACCCACCTGCTCCCACTTCCCTGTCCTGGAATTCCCCTACACTGGGGCATCAATCCTTCTCAGGACCAAGGGCCTCTCCTTCCATTGAGGAGAGGCATCCTCTGTTACATATGCTGCTGGAGCCATGGGTTCCTCCATGTGTACTCTTTGGTTGGTGGTTTAGTCTCTGGGAGCTCTGGGAGAGTACTGGTTGGTTAGATTCATGTTTGAAATCTCTAAAAAGGAAGCTATTATCATGATGTAGAAATATGGTGACCTATACTGTACTTCTGGTGTATTGCTGAATGAACAAAGTGGATCACAGGGTAATGCCCCACCCACCTTGTGGCATCTTTCACCTTGGTCACTAGTGCTAAATATTCACTTTCTGTTTGTTACTGAGTGAGGAGGTTCACAGCAGCGCAACTAGTGGAAATGCACAAGTGCCCATGTTTCGTTTACTTTTTGCTACAGTTTTATCTTCTGTTAAAACTTTACTCATTTTAATTACAATTTTTATTTGTGTGTGTGTGTGTGTGTGTGTGTGTTTCTGTCTGGATACCTGATAAGGTGTTCTTATAAGTGATGGCATACTTGTGGAGGTATTTACTGTAGCTGGATTTCTCCTTCCAAATGTGAGTCTCTAAAGGTTAAGAACATTGTATTTGGGTCGTCAAGCTTAGTGGCAAATGCCTTTCTCACTGAGCCATCTTGCTGGCCCTTCTGATAAAACATTCGCGTAAGTCTTCTGTAATAAATCTGCTTTCAAGGAAAGAGTTCTGCCCTGAGCCACTTCTGCTGCTCACTTCTCTTACTGCTGAGGATCCTCGCGCTAGGACCTTGAATTCTTGCCTTGGAGCCACAGAAGAATCTGAATAAGTGGCATCAATATGGGGAGCTTGTGAAACAGGAAACCTATGAGCCCGTTTGCATTGATTCCCCTGCAATAATTACACAGGTTTAATTACAGCAAATAAATTGAGATCGATACACTTAAATCAATAGGCACCAAATAAAAAACGTGCTGATTTTACAAGTCCTAATGGGACCAGACAGGAGCTGGTTCCTGGTGGACAGTTCTAGTACATCTGTCTTTAAAGGGGGCTTTTGGGGATGATGATAGGGGACCCTGAAGCTACTTCCCAACTCAGCACAAGGTATAAAATGAGAACATCTAGAGTGGTCAGTCTCCTTCAGAACTCTGTCAATCACATGCATTCCATGAGATTCCATGTGGGACCCAAAGATCTCTCTACATCAGAACCCTAGAAGGTCCCACCACTTTGCTAAGATTGGCTAATCTAGAAATGATTGGATTCCAGAAACATGTGACACTCTTGACTTCGAATTCCTGCTTTTCTCTCCATATAACTATGCTGCTAATATTGTTAGTACTCAAAATTTGTATGTTGGCTCACTGAATGAATGTAGTTGCACACAGCTTCAGTGGTTTGGTCATAAAGTGCCTACAGAGGAGATAAGCCAATCAATCATAAGAAAAAAGCACTCCTTTGTCTCAGTGTAGTGAGATTGCCTCTTGATCCCCTTGTCACTTGTTCCTGCTCTTCTTTAACTTACATTGTCCATAAATTATATAATGACCATGCTCCTCCCCCAACACAAACACACACACACACACACACACACACACACACACACACACACACCAGGGAAGGAAATGTCTGACATAAATTTAGTTTTTTATCAAGAAAAGAGCAAAAACCAAACTTTTGATATCCTACCACCTACAGAGAAAAAATTAAAGGTTTAATTGCTTGTCTTTGCAGACTTTTCTATGCATATATACATGAATGCATGTATTTGAATAGCTAGTAAAACACAAGTTAAAAAAAAAAACAAATTAAAGTTGTCATGTTTTTAGAAGGGACAGCTGAACAGTGGTTAACATACTTGCCAAACAAGTAAAAAAACCTGGGTTTGGATCTCTAACATCAATGTAAATAACTAGCATTTGGGTACTTTTCAGTAACTCCAACAGTGAATGGCATATATATATATATATATATATATATATATATATATATACACACACACACACACACACACACACACATCATGCTGGCTAGCAAAGGTTAAACAGCAGGCGTCAAGTTCAGTGAGAAATTCTGTCTCAAGAGAACAAGTTAGATCTTAGAATCATTCAGTCCCATATTCAGTAATGGTCCCTAAACCTTATAGAGAAAGTATCATATAGATGTTCTGTGTGCGTATGAGATCCCCACAGACACACTGATCCTCTCCACTTTGTTCAGTTGTGAGTGTCTAAGTTAACCACAACCAACTGCATAAAGAACCTTAGAATTCAGGAGAACCAGAGCACAAACAATGTCTTTAGATATGACAGGATGGTGCACTCACAATGTCACAGCGCTGTGGCTGTCTACACAGGATCAAGCTGGGCAACACGGCATGCAATGAGACAACCTCCCATCCCTAGCTGGAGGGCTATTTGATGGATTCTGGAAGAGGGAGAGTCTAGCTTTCTTTAATGGTGTGGCTACTGGTAGGTTGCCCATACTCTAATAGATAGTTCCACATCCAGAAGTATATGGACATCACAAATTGGAATTGATGTGTTATTAAATATCTATAAATAGAGGACAAAAAGTTGTGTGTGGACCTGGGAGGAAATAAGGATAAATATGATCAAAATACATTGTATAAAACTTTCTGAAACAACAAATAAAATAAAATAACAAATTAGATGGGAAGCAGTAGAAGATGCCCAGTGTTGACCTTTGGCTGCTCATGCATAGGTGAGCATACCAAAATACATATGTGCATATACATGCATATACCACACACACAAAACAAAACAAAAGACATCCACAGTTGGTGGTCATCAATTTGCCTGGTCAGTAACTATAGATGACATAATTCTTCTACTTGCTTTCCCCCAAATGGAAATATCCTGTGAATTCATTGGAACTAGCATTTTTAATTTCCCTTGAAGCTTTCAGGGAAACTCCATAAACTTGCAGCACAATTCTTGTCCTGAGATTTCTTGTTGCTTAGTAATTTCCTCAGAATTGAAACATTACTCCTAGAAGGAAGGCTATTAAGAGTCAGGAAGTACATGAAACTTACAAGGTCCAAGAAGTAAACTCCTAAGTTTCAGGAGTTTCCTGAAATTTACAAGCTTCACAAGCCAGTTCACAATCCCCAGATTTTGCAAACATTAATAACTACTGAAGAGAGGAGACTCTCAGACCAGAGAAGCTAACTGTAAGCTGTGCAGTGACCTTCAGGGATACAGATTTTACAAATCCTTACCTAGGCTGGGGTGGGCTTTTTAATGAAGCAACTGATTTTGATTTCTTCATGTTCCTATAAATAATCCTTCATCCATCCTTCTGTAAGTAAACCCCCCTCCCCAAATTGTTGGTTTGCTAGGTTGGGACTTTGGTGGATCTGTAAGTTTGGTCACAGATTTGCTATCTGGGGTAATAAATTTTTGTTTGTGACTCTCTGGGAAACTCTCCAGGAAACTCAATGCATCATGTTTCTCCTCAGATTCTTTCCCTAGACTCGGGTGGTCTTATGGGTCTATGGCCTATGCCATTGCACATAGAAGAGCCCTGAATTTGGTCCATTTTTTTCAGTTGCTATAATAAGGTATGTTTTTAAATCAGTGTTTATTCTTTGTAGGAAATACTAGGTTTCATCATGACATTATTTGACACCTACTTTGAGTTTATCTATCAAAGTATTTTTAATGAACTTGAACAGAAAGTGCCATGTGCTCCCTTTACCTCAGGTCCTGTCACTGCTCCTTACTGGACCCTTGATTTCTTTCTGTCTTTTGCTTCCCCAGTGAACTTTCTTTTGCAGGAACACCTATTCTGGTAGCTTCCTGAGAAATGCTGTGTAGGAGGTAAGAGCTTTAGAAACTTTACATGTCTGAAAAGGAAAAAAAAAAACTTTTTCATAGCTTCATATTCTAAGAGTGTGGCTCAATATAGAATTCTTGGTTGGGAGCAGTTTTCCCTTGGGTCTTGGAAATACTGCCTTATTATCTCCTTGCATCCACTCTTCTGTTCTCTTCAGAAGGCAGATGCCCATCTGACTCCCAACACAGAGAAAGGACCCGCCTTCCTCTCCCTTGACTGCAGCTATTTTCCAGCATCCATGCTTGATGGCAAGCCTCATCCTCTACTTGGACTTTGATTTTTTTCCCCACGTTCATTTTAGCAATAGCTTAAACAAGAACAGAAGGTATAAACACGTGTTTTCAATCTGAGTCATTTTAAAAGGTCTGTGTCACTCTTGAAGTTTGACCTTTCTCTTGGTGTTTAGAATCAGGTGGTGGTGATTCGGGAATAATTTGCATAAGAAGCCAGAGCATCTTCTGAAATAGACTGATCTTGCTTTTCAAAATTCAATGTTAAGGAATTCTTTGCTACAGATGAGAAAGAAGGCAAAGAACTCCGGAGACATACTCACCTTGAGGAGGGAGACTCCACCATGACCTTGCATGGTAGCTGCACTGCTAGGCCAAGGGTTAACTACACGAGGCCACACAAAAGAATCATCTCCTCAGAGCCCAAGGAAATAAATTGTATTAACTCTATGAATCTCTCTTTCCTTTTTTCCCCTGAAGTCATTTTATCTCTCATAACCTTGGCAGTGATTCAAATACCAAACAAGTTTTAAACCCGTTCTTTCTAAAGGGTATATAGTACTGTGACTTCCCACATTAGTGTGATCAAAGGCTAAGATGAACCTAGATCCCAAACATAAGACATAAGAGTGGCTTAAAAGGTTTGAAGATTCACAGAGGGAAGAGATTTGTTTGAAAAAAAGAAAAAAAAACGTGAAGAAATAACAGGCAGTGGAAGAGATAAAAAAAACGTAAGAGATGCTCTAAGGATGGAGACTGGCATCTGGCTGTGGTCACTTATCTTTATTGTATCCCTCCTCCAGGTCCCTTCCTCTTCTCTCTCTTTTCTTTTGAGAAAGGAATTATTAAATCAGAGCCTTGCACAGGCCACGTATGAACTCGCCCAGTGCAGTGGTTTGAATGAAAGTGACCCCATACATTCATATGTTTGAATACCTGGTACCCTGTTGTTGAGCCATTCAGAGTGATGATGAGCTATAGCCTCACTGAAGGAAGCGTGTCACTGTGGGCAGGCTTTGAGATCTCAAAAGCCCATCCCATTCTTGCTGTGCTCTCTCTCTCTCTGCCTCTAACTTGAGGATGAGAATGTAGGCTCTCAGCTGCATCTCCAGCTCCATGCCTGCCTGCCTGCCTGCCTGCCTGCCTGCCTGCCTGCTTCTATTCTCCTCACCGTGACCATAGACTACTGCAACCATGACCCTCAAATTAAACATTTTTATTTATAAGTTGTCTTGATCCGGGTATTTTGTCATGGTGGTGGAGAAGTGACTTAGAGAATCATGAATCTATACTCCCAAAATCCAATGAAGCATTTCCTGATGGTGTTTTATTATATAGAGTGTTTGTGGACTGGGGACAACTGAGCAGACTAGCACAAGCAGGCCAGTCATTCCACAGAATGAGGGTTCCTAGACTCAAACACTACAGGCACATGGAAACTGAGTAATCAATTGAAAGAAGAAAATACTTACTGGGTTCCCTGTCCATGGTCCTGTGACTCAGTTCTTTCTGGAGGTGTGAGAAAAGGTATCACCTCATGGAGGTCACAAAGCATCTGTTGGGGGTAGGGTTGCTGAGGATAGATAGACTGTTCTAGGGTAAACCTCCTGTTGCCTTTCCTCCCAGTGTGTGTTGATGTCCACTCCATCTGCTGAACAGGCTTATGTGACTGTCCATTTCTTTCCCGATTCTCTGTTGAGGAATTTAGTATGTGCAGTTTTTCTTACTTGTGAGCCACACCATCAATACCCACATACACTGGGGCTGGAGAAATGACTCAGCAGTTAAGAGCACTGGGTCTAACTGTAGATGCAGAGGATCTGGGTTCGATTCTCAGCATCTACCTGATGGCTCACAATGTAACTCCAGTTTTTGGGAATTTGGCACCTGGTCTCCATGAGCACCAGGTGTGCATATAGTACACACAAACACACAAGCCAAAAATACATATACAAATTCTTTTTTTTGTGGGGGGAAAGGGTTTCTAGACAGGGTTTCTCTGTGTAGCCCTGGCTGTCCTGGAACTCACTTTGTAGACCAGGCTGGCCTTGAATTCAGAAATCCATCTGCCTCTGCCTCCCAAGTGTTGGGATTAAAGGTGTGTGCCACCACGCCCGGCCATACACAGTTCTTAAGGACATTATTTAAAAAACAAAACAAAACTCTGCAAGCTCATTTTTGCACACTTCACACTTCTCATCAGCTGAACATAATAGATTATGATTTTGTAGTTTCCTTTATTACACTTTTACTTGAAAAATGGAATTGCCTTACAAAAACCCAATAGATCAGTACATTTAAACAAAGACAAGTCATTTGGGCCTTTATGTTTTTTTTTTTGTTTTGTTTTTTTTTTGTTTTTTTGTTTTTTTTTACAGAGGAGAGCGCGAACGCAGTCCCCCCAGTACCATAAATTATGCAGTCGAGTTTCCCGCATTTGGGGAAATCGCAGGGGTCAGCACATCCGGAGTGCAATGGCTAAGCCTCGCCCTGGGAAAACCACCTTTGTGATCATGGTATCTCCCCTGCCAGGTAAGTATGGGCCTTTATGTTTATTGCAGTGCATTGGCTTGTTTTGTGTGTCACCTTGACCCAGTTAGAGTCATCAGAGAGGAAAGAGCCTCAGTTGAGGAACTTCTTCAATGAGATCCAGCTGTAAGACAATTTTCTCAATTAGTGATCAATAGGGGAAGGTTCAGCCTATGGTAAGTAGTGAGTAGTGTATTTTTATAGAACCCAGGTGGTTCTGAGTTCTATAAAAAAGCTGGCTCAGCAAGCCATGGGGAAGTAAGCCAGTAAGTAGTACTCCTCCATGATCATTGCATCAACTTCTGCCTTCAGGGTCCAGCCCAGCTTGAGTTCCCATCCTGACTTCCTCTAATGATGGTTTGTGACCTGGAAGTGTAAGCCAAATACCCCCTTTCCTCCTCAACTTGCTCTTTAGTTATGGTGTTTTGTTGCAACAACAGAAATCCTAACTAAGACAAATTTGTCTTGGCATAGTGAGGTATTGCTGTGAAAACCTGACCATGTTTTTTGGAGGATTGTGGAAGGGCTTTGGAACTTTGGGCTAGAAGAGCCATTGGGTGTTAAGAACTCTGTGGGATGTTCTGTGGGAGTGTGGAAGATAAGAATGTTGAGAGCAGTGAAGAAGATGGAGGCCTGGTTTGTGGCATTTCAGAGGGAAGATTAAAGATTCTATCATGGCCATTTGCTATTTTGATTTAAGATTCTGTGGTTTTGGTTAGCTGAGAGTGAAGAAGAACTACTAAACCAAAACCTTTGTGTTACTGGGATAATTGGTTATGGTTAGCTGGAGCTAAGAAATTAGTGATGATGACGAAAAGACCAGCATCACTGAGGTGAAATCTTCTGGGGAGTGTTTTCTGAGAGCCCAGAAAAGCTATATTCCAGAGTCAGCCAAGGTTTACCTCCTGTTGGGCAGCTGAACTTGGTACAGTGTGAGAGTCATCCAGTTTATGCTGGTTTTGAAGGCATGAAGGCGTCATGAAGTGCAGCTAAATCTTGGCACTCTGAGAGGCCAGGAGAAGCCTTTGGTGAAGGCTCTGCCTCAGTAGCAGTTGAGGGCCCAGGACTGAATTGGTCATGCAAAGAAATTGAGGCTTGACACCAGAAAGAACCTGTGATAGGCCATTGGTGAAAGTGCAGCCCAGTTGCAGTAAGGGTCCTGTACTGGTTAGTTTTGTGTCATCTTGACACAGGCTGGAGTTATCACAGAGAAAGGAGCTTCAGTTGGGGAAATGCCTCCACCAGATCCAGCTGTAAGGCATTTTCTCAATTAGTGATCAAGNGGGGAGGTCCTCTTGTGGGTGGTGCCATCTCTGAGCTGGTAGTCTTGGGTTTATAAGAGAGCAGGCTGAACAAGCCAGTAAGGAACATCCCTCCATGGCCTCTGCATCAGCTCCTGCTTCCTGACCTGCTTGAGTTCCAGTCCTGACATCCTTTGGTGATCAACAGCAATGTGGAAGTGTAAGCTGAATAAACCCTTTCCTCCCCAACTTGCTTCTTGGTNATGATGTTTGTGCAGGAATAGAAACCCTGACTAAGACAAATTGGTACCAGCATAGTGGGGTATTCCTGTGACAGCCTGACCATGTTTTGGGGAGGACTGTGGAAGGACTTTGGAACTCTGGGCTAGAAGATCCATTTGGTGTTAAGGGCTCTGTCAGATGTTGTGTAGGAGCTTGGAAGATAATGTTGAGAACAGTGCAGAAGATGGAAGCCTGGCTTGTGAAATTTCAGAGGGAAGATTAAAGATTCTTTTCAGGGCCATTGCTATTTTGATTGTGAAGATTCTGCGGTTCTGGTTTGCTGGAGCTGAAGAATCAGCTGTGATTAACAAGATACCAGAACTACTAAAGTGAAAACTTTGCATTACTGGGACTATTGATACTGGTTAGCTGGAGCTAAGAAATTAGCGGTGATTAAGAAGAGACGAACATCGTTGAGGTGACATCATTGGGAAGTGTTTTCTGAAAGCACAGAGGCTGTGTTCCAGAGATAACCAAGGTTTTACTTTGTGCTGCAGCAGGACTTGGTAATGTTTAAATGTCACCCAGGTGGTACTGGTTTTGAAGGCATGAAGTGGTTATGAAGAGTGGCTGAGGCTTGGCACTATGAGAGGCCGTGAAAGGCCATTGGTGAAGGTGCAGCCTCGGTTGTAATTGATGACCCGGGACTGAAGGAGTCATGCAGCATTTTGGAGATGCCAGTACCATGAGACGACCACCAAGAACAGCAGCAGCAGTGGAGTACGGGCCTCTGGAGCCTAGAAGACAAGCTGTGTGCTACAAAGGGCAGGGCTGGAGAAGTGACCCAAGCCCTTGGAGGAGCCTATAAGACAAACTATGTGCTGTAGAGGGCAGAGCCAGAGAAGTGACCCAAGCTCTTTGGACGAGCTCAAAAAATTGTGAGTGGATTCCAGACATAGAATAGTTGAAGTTTGATTTTGATTTGATCGTGGCTATGATTTTTTTATTACATATTTACCTTCTTTACATTTCTTGGTTTCCCCTCCAAAAACCTCCTATCCCCTCCTCCCTCCCCCTCCTCCCCAACCCACTCACACCTCCTTCCTGGCCCTGGCATTCCCCTACACTGGGGCATAGAACCTTCACAGGACCAAAGGCCACTCCTCCCATTAATAACCAACTAGGCCGTCCTCTGCTACATATTATGTCCTGCTTTTTAACTGTTGAAGTAAGAAAGTATTTTACTGGAACCCACAATTGAGAGACTTTGAATATTAAAAAATGTCGGATTTTTAAGAGATTTGGTATTTTAAAGTGAGTGAAATTTTAATGTGTTTGAAATTGTAGAGACTGTGGGATGTTTAAAGTTACAGATCTTGCATGAAAAAGGAAAGGTTATGGCTTAATCGTGATGTTTGTGTGTCAAGTTGATAAGGGGTCAGTTGTATTGGCTGGTTTTGTGTGTCAACTTGACACAAGCTAAAGTCATCAGAGAGGAACGAGCCTCAGTTGAGGAAATGCCTCTATGAGATCCAGTTGTAAGGCATTCTCTCAATTAGTGATCAATGAGGACAGGCCCATACCATGGTAGATGGAGCCATCCCGGGGCTGGGAGTCCTGGGTTCTACTAGAAAGCAGCCATGAGGAACAATCCAGTAAGCATTCCCCTCCATGGCTTCTTCCTCAGCTCCTTCCTACAGGTTCCAGTTCTGCACGAGTTCCTCTCCTGAATTCCTCTCGTGATAGATTATGATCTGGAAGTACAAGTCAAAGAAACCCTTTTCTTCTCATCTTGCTTCTTGGTCCTGGTGTTTCTTTGCAGCAATAGAAACTAAGACAGGGTATATATGTGTATGTGACCACACTTTCTTCCCTGAGTTCTTAATAATCATGACATTTTAACATAGCAACAGAAACCCTAACAAAGACATACTCCTAATGTTTTTGAGTGTGAGTGTGTGTGTGAGTGTGTGTGTGTGTGTGTGAGAGTGTGTGTGTGAGTGTTTGTGCCCATGAATTCACATGTGGAGAACAGAGTTTGGTATCGGCTGCCTTTCTTTGCTGCTCTTCACGTTGTTCTTCTGAGACAGAATCTCTCAATGAACATGGAGCTCTCTGATTGGATTTGACTAGATGATCAGCAAGGCCAAGGTCCTCGAGTATTTACCCCTCCCCACTCTCCTCCCTCCAGTCCCCCCGCCCCAGTGCTGGGGCCCATTGGCCCCATTGGTTGGACTCATTGCCAAGCCCAACCAAAGCTAAGGTGTAAACAAGAAAGCATGGGCAGTACTGTGCCTAGCAGTTAGCTTCTTCCAGTACAGAAAAATTATCGACTGCATATGTTACAGAAGGAGATGGATGGGGATAATTTGGTCCCCTCACTGTTGTTTTTAACTCCCCTAAGGAAGGCATACTCTCTCTCACTGATATTCTAAGAACATTCTATTTATACCACAGCCAAGGCACCTGAGATGGTTGTAATGCGTTTCCATGTTTAGACCCTAGTTCTTTCATTAGGGACTCGATCTTAATTATCACGCTATTTTTAGTGCTTAGCATCACTGTGTGTGCAGTGGGCCCGACGCACACTTGCCAAACAAAAAGACGACAGGAGTTCCCAGGGGATTTGAAATGAAAATGACAGCTCAAAGGAAGTAGCATTCTCCCTCAGCCTTTTACGTGTGGCACCTTTGGACACCTTCAGGCCAGCTAGAATCAGGGACTGGAAAAATAAAGAACGCACCGGCGATGGTAATGGTTTAGAAGAGCTGATGAGTCTAAAACACTTTGTGAGATATAGTGTCAGCCAAAACTTACTAGCATCAGTTCCATTTTTCCAGATGAAAATGAAAGGGAATAAAAGGAAAACTAACCAACAGCAGGTCGATACAGAGAAGATTACATTACTCTCTGTTGCCATTATGTGAAGAAAGTTAAAACAAACAAACAAAAGTGCTTTATTCGTCTTGGGCTGCAGACCTGATCGAAGTCATTGGGAACTATTTTCTATACTAATCCTGCTTTATTCTGCAATATTTGGCAAATCACTTAACCTTTCCATGGTGCAGTTTTTCCAACTCATGAAGTGTCTATTATAGTTAGTACCTCTCTTCTTTCTGTATCACACGAATCTCTGATTCTGCTGTTGGCTTGTTTTTTTATTGTTGTTTTGTTTTGTATTGTTTTGTTTTTTTCTGGGGCATTTCAAACTCCAGCGAGGTCTGTAAACACAACTGTAGGGATGCGATGATGCTCTGCCATACATTATCAATTAAGGGCTAGATCAAGTGGTTAGAAAAGCATATAGGCTGCACAGGTAGCTGGCTCAGTAAAGTGCTTGCATATGCTGTAAGGACCACACTGATGATTCCTCAGGAGCCACAGCCAAGCTGACAGGAAGACCACTGGAGCTGTGTGGTCAGCTAGTCAATCAGTGAGCGCCAGGGCCAGTGAGACCTTGCATTAAAGGTTAGGTTCAAAACAACTGAGGAAGACACATTGCCTTGACATTGAATTCTACTTACATAGTAGTACATGCAAGACTGCGTACCCGTGCGCGCGCGCGCGCGCACACACACACACACACACACGGAGTGAGAGAGAGGGGTAGGCAGAGTTAGAAAAATGAGAACATTTTTAAATATTCTTAAAATGAACAAAGCAAGCTTGAATGTGATTTTTAGTGGAGAAATGTGTGCATACAAAATAGGTTAGAGACATGATCAAATATTTAGATGCTATTTGGCACTTGGCCAATAGCACATGATGTTTTAGTCATGTGAAGGGAAAAGGACAGCCAGGATGTGAGACACTTCTTAGCTCACGTTGCTTGATATATACAATTTAGGTCATATTTTCACATGAGTGATTCAGTTCAACTTTTTTACTTTTTTTTTTTTAACCCCCAAATAATGAGCCTTCACACAGAGGAGTAACAGTTGTTCTTTGTAGAGCTACCAAGGGACACCAGTAGGGCTTCCCCATGTGCCTTTTTAAGAATGAAAAAAAAAATGTGTCATTGTTTGGAGTTTTATGTTTTATTTTGCTTTTTCAGGTTGAGGAATAATTTGAAATGTTGCTGCATTACAGAGTGCTGGGGTTTGATTTTTTTTTTTTTTAATTTAAGAAAACCAGAGCATATAAATATTTATCTCCTAGTTTAAGCCTTTATGACTTTAAAGAGAAATTTAAGATTGGATTACACGTCTTACTTTCTTTCCCCCTGAGAACAGGCCTTCTGCTTTCTAGCAGGAGGTTTGCATATCAAAATGCCAGCTTGACCCAGCTGCCTGCAAGTCCTGAATGTCAAGCCACTGCAGAGAGCTCTCCGTTTCTCCTTCATGAGTTGGCATTTTCCTAATTTCTCTTAAGCAACAGTAATTGCAGGTATATCTTTGTCCTGAGGAATTCTATTTCCCTTCCCTCAAGTGATTCTGTTCAGAGATTTTCAGATGTTTCTCTGTGTGCACTGAGGTGTTTGCACACTCTTCATATAGATGGCCGTCATGTGTGTGTATTTCATCACTGTCACAGGCTGTTAAGATAAACACATTAGACCAGTTAGCATATAGATACAACAGAAATGTACACAGCCCCGCCCTCTTTCTGCTTTCTGGATTAGAGATGTCTGGTTTCTGGCTATATCCTTGGGTAACAGAAAGGAGAACTGAGGCTCTCTCTGGAATGTCGCTTGTCCTGGTACTTTTCTTGTTCTTGAGACCTCTGTGCTCATGATCCATCACTCCCCCAAAGGTCCTACTTCTGCTGCTATCACCTTGGGGAATAAGTTTCTGAATATGAATTGGGGAGCAAGTGACATCCTGAACAGAGCAGTCATATTAAATGTGCCATATGCTGAATCTTATATACAGAGACATCTTTTGAAATTTGGTAAAACCAAAAAGAACATGTGTACGATTCCAAAATTTACCTTTTATGCTTTGTGCATTATACGCATTTCTCCTTCAGGGTGAGGAATGCACTGCTTTCATGCTAATGGCTATACAGCGTTCCCCTGAGGTATAACCTGATTTTCTTAAAGAACTCCCGACTGGCCGACTCTTCAGTTGTTCCTAGTGTTCCATCTGTTGTTCCATCGACACAAGAAACTTCTCTGCGCATATAATATTTGTGCATTTGGAGGTAGTATGTATCTCAGGAGAAATATCTAGACGTGGGATTTGTAAGGCAGGGATGTATGCATATGGACTTTGAGAACTATTACCAAATCGAGTAGAGCTGCACATCCCAGTCGCACTTTAGAAAAGGATCTTATTAGTCACATCCTACCAATTTCGGTGAATGGCTGGGCACTCTGTGCCATGGCCATTTGTACATCACAACACTTTGCTCAGGCTCACTTCATTACTCTCTCTTGTCTCCCTCCCAACTCTTGCTGATGACCCCTTCCTCCCTCCACAGTTTCCCTTACACTTTCAAGCCATATCTATGTATTTCTAATAAATAATAATACATTATATATGCATAAATCCAGATAGTGTATAGGAGAGCAAACATGAGATATTTTTCTTTCTTCCTCCTTTTTT
>NC_034601.1:76596126-76625409 GCF_900095145.1 Mus pahari
TATAAAGTTTGCAAGACCAAGGGGCCTCTCTTCCCAGTGATGGCCGATTAGGCCATCTTCTGCTACATATGCAGCTAGAGACACGAGCTCAGGGGGGTACTAGTTAGTTCATATTGTTGTTCCACCTACAGGGTTGTTTCCTACCCTAATCCCCTTCTCCTCAGGGCCCACACATGACAGAAAACACGTGGTGTTTGTCTTTTCATTATGATCCCCAGTTCTCAGGAAGGGATATAATTTTTTTTTTTTTTGATGGTTGAGTAGAACTCTGTGTGTGTGTGGGGGGGGGGAGGGCACGTGCATGTGTGTGCCCATGTGATCTTCATCCATTCTTATGTTGATGGATACCTAGAGTGATCCCATACTTTGGCTACTGTGAATAGTGCCAGAAAAAAAAAAAAATGTGAACAGGCATTTCTGGTGCGCTGCCTTAGATTTCCTTAGATACAGCTGGAAAACTCACTCTTTAGAACAAACCCACTCTCAAATAGTGTGAATCTGTCCTGAGGGCTCCGCCTAATCTTAAAGTCCTCACATTCCAGATTTGTTACAATGAGGATTAAGTTTCTCAGACAGGAAGGCTGGAGGACACCTGTAAGCTGTAGCTTCAAGTTCAGACAGGTGACAGAGGCTGCTCTGGCTTGAACACTTTGATGCTTGACTGGGAGAAATGGGTCTCTGTTTAGTGGTTATCATTAAAGTAACAGGCAAGAAATGCAGTAGGTGCCTGCAGACTAGTGGCTCTCCAAACCAGGAGCATCACGAAAGGTCTTGTTAAAAATGCATCTTCCCGGGTCTTGTCCTAGATTTCCTGAATTAAATACATTGGAGGCAGAGTGGAGCAATATGGATTTAATGATATCTGTAGTTGATTTTAATAGTTGTTAAGTGTGGTTAAATGAAGGTGGCATTCCTTGCTTTAGATTGTAGGTCCCTTGGCTGTGTATCTAGTATAACTAAGGGGTGGGGCCACATTAACATTTCCTGGAGTGCTTAATTCTGTATAGGATCAATCTGAGTTCCCAGGGTTATAAGTGTCTTCATTTGATTTCCCCTTCAATCAGATAGTATACCGTGAACATGTCACATATTAATCAAACATTGCTTCTCATCTGTCTGAGAACTGGCTTCCTATCTGTATGTAGCATTAATTGCATACAAGTGAGATTGAGCACCTAATTGTATGAGGAGCTTTGCACCTTTTTTCTTTACTTGTTACTTCTGTTGTTTGCTACATTGCATAGAGACTGGCTGTCTTTCTTAATTCATGAGTTATTTTAATCTTAAGAATATTAGCTCTTGGTCATTTGTGTTTCAAAATTGATTATCTCAATTGAATTTATTGAAGTAGATTTTTATACCACCATAAATCATTTGAATTTACTTAAGAATATTTTTGAATGAGACCATTAAAATTTTTATGTAGTCAAATTTATGTTTTTATTTTCCTGGATTTTGAATTTTATGCATGCTTTACTAGAGCTTCCCACACCTTGATAATAAAAAACCCATATTTTCTCCTAACTTTATGGTTTTATTTTAGCATATAAATATTTGATGTAAATGGAATTTATTTTGACTTTGGAAATGAAATATACACATAAACTTATATTTTCAAAAGCATAAAAGTTATCCTAGTATCATATAATAAGTGATCTGTGTCTCATCCAGTGACATGAACTATTTATGCATCATATTAAGAGTTAGAATATGGCACGAGGGAGATGACTCAGTTGGTAAAGTTCTTGCTATGCAAGCAAGAGGGTTGAGCACACAAATAGAAAAGCCCTGGCAAATACCTGTAATGCCAAACTGGGGTGGCAGAGACAGGAGGGTCCCAGGGGCTGAGTACCAGATATCTTAGCTGAATTTGTAAGCTCTTGGTTCAATGAGAAACCACATCTCAAAGAAGGCAAGGTGGAGAGTGATTAAGGAACACTCCCAAAGTTGTCTTCTAGCCACCACACCCATGTAGCATGTATGCAAACACATGTTCACTAACATGTATGAACTCATATAAAATTATCAACATGTACTTGGGATTGTTTCCTTTTTGTTCCCACTGAATATCTAAAACAGTTTTTTTTTTTTTGTCAACATCTCATTTGAGATTATAAGTAATAACAATAGCAACAGAAATAACCATCTTTAGGGGTTGGAGAGGTGGCTCAGCCTGACTGCTTTTCTAGAAAGCCTGAGTCCAGTTTTCAGCACTACTTTGGGTAGCTCACAACTTGTCTGTAAATCTAGCTTTTGGTATACAAAATCTGTTTCTGGCCTCCTTTGGCATTCTACCAATGTGTGTTACCTTCACTCCCTAATATACACATAAATATAAAACAAAACCTTAAAAATATAGCCACCTTAACCTGTGAGTTTTTTTCAACACAATATTTGTTTTATTGATAATTTGAAGACTTTATACAATGCACCCAGTCACATTACTTCCCATTTCTCTCAGGTTCACCCTCTCACCCTTGTGCTCTCACCAAAGAAGTAAAATAATAATAATAAAATTCAGAAAAAGGCCATGTTGAGGTTCCTGGTCCAGGGTGCTGCTGAAAAGCCCAGGGAAGTCCCTGGTCCATGCTGCCTTGGGCTGTTATGGGCAAGCAAGTTCCTTTTGCTGTTGTATAGATGACAGTGAGTATATGCCACATATGATCTCTAGAATTTAAAGAGGGGGAATATTTCTAACGTCCATTCCACTAATTAAAATTGTATTCTTGTGAGAATTCTGTGCTGTTTTAATGACTTAAATTTACATTTCTCTACTAACAAGTCTTGTTAGACCATTTGTGCTTATTGACCATTTATATGTATTATTTGATGAAGCTTGGTATTAAAATTTTTCCCAATTTTTATCGACTTGTCTTACTGAGCTGGAAAAGTGTTTTCTGTGTTTTTAAAGCAGATCACAGTTTACATTTGTATGTTTTGTTTCCAAATTTGTAAGAATTTCTTTTTGGTTTCTGGATAATATCTTCTGAAGGACAAACTTTATTCTTTCAAAGTCTAATATTTTTGATTTTATAATTAATATACTTTCAAACAAATCTAGTGTCCTAGTTTGTTTTTCTGTTGTTAAGATAAACATCACAACCAGAAAAACATAGAAAGGGAGGGTTTATTTTGTTTATACTTCCAGGTCACAGGTCATCATTGGGAATGTAAAGGCAGGAACTAAAGGCAGGGGCTTCGAAGCAGACGACATAGAGGGATGCCACTCACTGGCTTGTTCCTAGCCTTGCTTCCAGCTACTGTTTTGAACAGACAAGACCCTTAAATAAGGATGGTACCACCCAGATCGGGCTGGGCACTCCTGCATCAATTAGCCATTAAGGAAATGCACCCCCCCCCATGTGGATGCTTTGGTCCTTCTTAGAAGGGAGAACAAAATACTCACCGGAGGAAATGTGGAGACAAAGTGTGGAGCAGAGACTGAAGGAAAGGCCATCCAGAGGCTGCTCCACCTGGGGATCCATCCCATATAGTCACCAAATGCAGACACTATTGTGGATGCCAAGAAGTGCATGCTGACAGGAGCCTGGTATAGCTGTCTCCTGAGAGGCCCTGCCAGAGCCTGACAAACACAGAGGCAGAAGCTCACAGCCAACCACTGGACTGAGCACAGGGTCCCCAGTGGAGGAGACAGAGAAAGGACTGAAGGAGCAGAAGAAGTTTGTAACCCCATAGGAAGAACACCACCAACAACCAACCAGATCCCCCCAGAGCTCCCAGGGACTAAATCACCAACCAAAGAGTACATATGGAAGGACCTATGGCTCCAGCCGCATTTGTAGCAGAGGATGGCCTTGTTGGGCATCAATGAGAGAAGAGGCCCTTGGTCCTGTGAAGGCTTGATGCCCCAGTGTAGGTGAATGAGTGAGTGGGTGGGGGAACACCATCATAGAAGCAGGGGGAGTGGGATAGGATAGGGGATTTCCGCAGGGGCAGGGGACTGGGAAAGGGGTTAGATACCATTTGAAATGTAAATAAAGAAAATATCCAATAGACCCCCCTCAAAAAAAAAAAAAAGAAAGAAAAGAAAAGAAAAGAAATGATTCCAAGTTTACAAGCCCATCTGATGAAGGCATTTCTAAACTGTGTCAAGTTGGTAACCAAGATTAGCCATCACATCCAGTCTAACCAAATATCGAATATGCCTTGTTAAACAAAATGTATAGATGTAGAAAGGAACTAGAAAATTACCCTTCAAATGAGAGCTCCATTAGGGAGAGCTATTAGTGTCATGTTATAAGCAGTGTGATGGGGTCATAAAAGGGGGAAGCCTTCATGTCTAGAGGATAAAGGAAATTCTTTACTCTTACAAAGTTGGTGTGTACATGGGTGTGTAGATTCTAACCCATGTGGCCCAACCTGTCTTCTAGGAGAAAAGGGTCAAGAAGGCAACAGATGAGAGATTAAAGCTATTATTCAAGATTGTCTTGGGCTTGGACTGCCTGAAATGGTCAGACTCTGCAATGGGAGGGAGAGAGAACCCAGCTCAAAGGAAAGTCTGCTTTTGAGGAAGAGAATGAGCTCGAGGTTATTTAAGTTTTTGAAAGTGTGCATAGGGTTGTTTTGTTTTTTTGTTTGTTTTTGTTTATGCCTGCTAGTATGTATACCATATGTATGCCTGATTCCTGTAGAAGACAGAAAATGGTGTCAGTCCCTCTGGAACTTGAGTTAGAGATAATTATCCACCATGCTGGTACTGGAAATTAAGGCTGAGTCCTCTGCAAGAGCAGCCAGTACTCTGAACCACTGAGCCATCTCTGTAACCACTCTTAGATAGACTTAAAGTTTTATTATTGGATATTTTCTTTATTTACACTTCAAATCTTATTGCCTTTCCCAGGTTCCCCCTCTCCTGGAAACCCCCTTTCCCATCCCCTCTTCCCCCGGCTTCTATGAAGGTTTCTTCAACTCACCCACCTGCTCTCACCTCCCCACCCTCAATTCCTCTACACTCGGGCATCTATCGAGCCTTCATAGGACCAAGGACCTCTCCTCCCATTGATGCCTGACAAGGCCATCCTCTGCTACATATGCAGCTGGAGCCATGTGTACTCCTTGGTTGATGGCTTAGTCCCTGGGAGCTCTGGGGGTTCTGGTTGGTTGATATTGTTGTTCTTCCTGTGGGGTTGCAACCCCCTTCAGCTTCTTCAGTCCTTTCTCTAACTTCTCTATTGGGGACTCCACTCTCAGTCCAATGGTTGGCTGTGAACATCTGCCTCTGTATCTGTCAAGCTCTGGCAGGGCCTCTCAGTAGTCAGCTATATCAGGCTCCTTTCAGCAAACATTTCTTAGGATTCACACTAGTGTTGGGTTTTGGTGACTGTATATGGGATGAACCCCCAGGTTCACAGACCCATGAAGCTTAAGAAGAAGGAAGACCAAAGTGTGGGTGCTTTGGTCCTTCTTAGAAAGGGGAACAAAATACTCATGGGAGCAAATATGGAGACAAAGTATAGAGCAGAGATTGAAAGAAAGTTTTATTTTTTATTTGTAAATTTGTGACCATTTGTTGTGAGAATCTTAGTACTCAGAAAGCAGAGGTAGTGAATCTCTGTGGCTTTAAGTCCAGCCAGGTCTGCATGCTGAGTTCCTGGACAGCTAGGGCTCTGAAGAGAGAATCTGCCTCAAAAATACAGAACAAAACAAAGAATTATCTTCATCTGACTTTAAGAAATTCTTTATGGCCTTCTCAGGTTTGTTTTGGTTTGTTTGTTTGTTTCTGTTTTTAAATATATATTAGTCTTTGTTTTCTAAACATTTGTAGTACCATTAAGGGGGGGGGGTCTCATATGTATGTTTCTAGTAGCCAGTTCTGACCCTAGGTAGTGATTAGTCCATATATCAGGTTGCAAGATTGTTGATGTAGGTTTGGGATCAGATTCACACTTGGGTAGCTGGAAAGTGAATCTGAGAGCTTTCTGGGGGAGCTTTTCTGAGACGCCCCCTTTCCTTAACTTCTTTGGCCTGGCTCTGTTGTTACAGGTTCCACCTTCAGTCCTCTAGGCTTAATTGTCTCTCTGGAACATACTCTACCACTAACTACATCACTGCTGAGGCCTGCTGGTTCAACAAAAGGAAAGCAGCAACAGAGGTCCTAGTCACTCATTGGGGTTCAGAGCCTTCCTTGTGGTCTCAGTTCCTTCTGCATGCCGTTTCTGCCTATTGAATAGAGTACAGGACAACAGAACATAAAGAAACATTAAAGTAAAAAGAAGAGAAGTGGATGCAAGAAGCATTGGAGAAGGAAGAGGAAGAAGAAAAAAGAAAGGAAAGATATAAAGAAAGGAAGGTAAGGGAGGGAGATGAAAAGAAAGAAGGTATAGATCACCACGGACTAAGGCTGGTCTTCAAAAGCAACAAAAATAACAGAAAGCCCACATACACATGGAAGCTGAACAATGCCTACTCAATGATAACTTGGTCAAGGAAAACATAAAGAAATTAAAGTCTTTTTAGAATTTAATGAAAATGAAAGTACAGCATACCCAAACTTATGGGATACAATGAAAGCAGTGCTAACAGGAAAACTTGGCTCTGAGTGCCTCCAAAAAGAAACTAGAGAGAGCATACACTAGCAGCTTAGCATACCTGAAAACTCTAGAACAAAAAGAAGCAAATCAAATGCACATAAGAGAAATAGATGGCAGGAAATAATCAAACTCAGGGCTGAAATCAACCAAGTAGAAACAAAAAGAACTATACAAAGAATCAACAAAACCAGGAGCTTGTTCTTTGAGAAAACGAACAAGATAGATAAACTCTTAGCCAGACTAACCAGAGGGCACAGACACAGTATCCAAATGAACAAAATCAGAAATGAAAAGGGAGATATAACAACAGAAACTGAGGAAATTCAAAAAATCATCAGATCCTACTACAAGCTCCTATATTCAACAAAACTGGAAATTCTGAATGAAATGAACAGTTTTCTAGATACCAAATACCAAAGTTAAATCAGGATAAGATAAACCATCTAAACAGTCCCATAACCCCTAAAGAAATAGAATCAGTCATTAAAATCTCCCAACCAAAAACAGCCCAGGATCAGATGGGTTTAGTGCAGAATTCTGTCAGACCTTCAAATAAGACCTAATACCAATACTCTTCAAACTATTCCACAAAATAGACAGAAGGAACACTGCCCAATTCATTCTATGAAGCCACAGTTGTGCTGAGTAGTCTCCCTGTGGGATGGAATGGTTTCTGTCTAATCAGGAACTTGTCACAATTTCTTTTCATAGAGAACTTTATGAGAGTTTTTTTTTCTACTTCTATCATGTTTAATGTTCCAAATAGACTTTAAAAACTGGTTGAGTGCATATTACTTTTAGCTTCAGAAGATATCATGTATATTTAAGAGGCAATTAACTATTGTAAATTATTTTGATGACTTAAAATGTCAATACTGAGTTGTATATTTTAAAATAAATTTTATTAGTTTTTTTTTTAAAGAAAAGAGAAAAGATAATTGATTTCCTCCATTGTATTTGAAGGGTTGAGGAGTTCTTCTGCCTCCTTGAGCTAAAGCTAGAGAATCTCTGTTTCATACCCATATGTATGTCCCATGTATAGGGTCTGAATTTCAGACAACTTAGAATCCAAGCCCTGAGTTTGTGTGTCTAGCTGCATATGTAGCAGAAGATGGCCTAATCGGCCATCACTGGGAAGAGAGGCCCCTTGGTCTTGCAAACTTTATATGACCCAGCACAAGGCAAGGCCTGGGCCAAGTAGTGGGAGTGGGTGGGTAGGGGAGCAGAGGTGGGGGGGAGGGGTATAGGAAGCTTTTGGGATAGCATTTGAAATGTAAATAAAGAAAATAATAAAAAAAAAAAAATACAAGAGAGCAGTCAATGGTTAAAAAAAAAAAAAAAGGAATCCAAGCTCAGGAGTAGCACACACACACACACACACACACACACACACACACAATGTATATATTATATATATAAACAAGAGGTCCAGTAAAGCTTTGTGTTCATTTCTCAATGCCCATAAATATCTCTGCAGGTCTTTACCACTGTGTTTAATGTAATTCAATGATGGAGCTGCAGGGTTTCCCCACTGTGTTTAATGCATATTCAGTGATGGATCAGTATGTTTATTATCAATTGTATCCAAAACTGAAAGCTCAGAACACACTTTTTTAGAGTTGATATATATATGTAGAAAGTAACATATATTTAAAATAATAAACATAGCCAGTAGAAAAGCCACATGCAGACTTGAAAGTTTTAAAGTTATCAAAAGGTAAAGACACTAAAAGAAATTAGACTCATGTTGTGTAACTATTTCCTCCAAATGGAAGTATCCCCTTCTGTAGATTCACACCCTCCCTAGGTAATAGAAATAAGTATAAACAAATGCTGGGAGGAGAGTCTCCCGCCAGAGGAACTGCAGCAGGTTGTTCTGGAGCCCAGTGCTTTTCTGGATCAACACCCATACTAGGGTGTGGTGGCCTTTGATTCACTCATTTTCTTGCAAGTGATCCCAATAAACTTATTGTTTACCAAGCTAGATTTGAGTGGACTTTTTACTTGGGTCTTATTGGTGTCCTATCTGAGCTGACCAAAGATTTGTTCGCATTTCCCCAGACAGGCATACAATACCCCATACCTCTCACAAACATACATATGTACAACAGTCCATACCTCTCATAACATACATAAAAAAACCTAAGAGTGCATGAAAATCAAGGAAGATTTAATTTTAGTAACATAAGATTGCTTTAACACTGGAAATCCAATTGAAGTCACCATGAGAATACAAAACAACTAAACAACTGTATGATCCACTCAATAAGCATAAAAACTGACAAATGTGCACTCAACATGATTAAACAAAAATTTGCAGCAAACTAGAAAGAAAACACAAATGTCTAATATGTGTAATCCATGAAAATGCTAAAAATAATATTGTAATGAATGGCAAAAGAGAATGTTTTTACTCTAAAGGTACAAGCAAAAAAGATACATATAGGGGCTGGAGAGATGACTCAGCAGGTAAGAGCACTGATTGCTCTTCTGAAGGTCCTGAGTTCAAATCCCAGCAACTACATGGTAGCTCACAACCATCTGTAATGAGATATGATGCCCTCTTCTGGTGTGTCTACAGACAGCTACAGCGTACTTACATATAAAAAAGATACATATATACAGCAAAGCAATTAAACTGCATTTATGCATGGATGTTATGGCCCATGCAAGAAAAGTCTAAGAAACCTACAAATTACCAACTGGAACTGATGAAAAGATCTACCACTCAAGCACTCTACCACAGAGCTAAATCTCCAACTTCTATAATTTTTAAACAATGAACAGTTAGAAACTAAACACACCAAAATATAATAAAATTAAGCACAGAGGAATACATTTAATAACATATCACATGCAAAGAGAAAACTATTAAACATCACAAAATTAAAGACAGCTAGACAAATGGAAAAATATGTCATATTCATGAATCAAAAGAATCAAAATTAGCCATTGGTTCTTACCAAATTTACCTATAGGCCTGGCACAATCTAAAATTTCAGAATATTTTGGAGTTTAGAGCTAGAATAGTTGAAGAAAAGGAATTCAATCTTTGAAAAAGAAGGAAAAGAATCAATGTTAGAAGTCGTATACTCAGCTTAATATAAAACTTACAGATGAACTTAGCAGAAAGCCAAAGTAACCAAGACAGTCTGATATTGACAAATGGATCAATAGGACATAATAGCAAGTCCAAAAACAGTTTTCCACACACATAGCTCATTGATTAACAAGAAGACGCCAATGTATTTCAACGTGGAAAGGTTACTCTTTTTTTTTACCATCTAGTATAAGAAAATGGGAAATTAATATTCATAAAAAGTTAAGAGAGAACTTTGCTTCATTTTCATACAATCACCACAATTTGGCTCAGGAACACTGTTATGAGCTGCTCTCCTCCAGCCAAACTCTGCCATCTTCCTGAGATTGGTAGTGTCTGCTTTCAAGAATTCATCACCGTTGTACTGGCGAATTGTGATTCCCTCCTTGCCATCATGCCCAGTATTTTTCTTAAAGGATTTAATTAGAGCCTAGATTCTCATGAAACATTACTGAAATATTAAGATGCTTGGTGTTTGTTTGGGATTCACACTTCAGTAGCAGAAAAGTGAGTCTGAGATCCTCCCCTTCCTTAACTTCATTGTTTCTTCTCTGTTGCTACAGGTTCCTCTTTCAGTCCTCTTGGCTTTCGTTGTCCTTCTGCAACACACTTTACCAGTAAATACACCAAATTTACACAAAATCACCCAAGATCCTAAAGAAGCTTAGCTCATGTTAGGATGACAACGAGAACAAGTGCATGGAATGGCTCCATGGAACTCTCTGTTAAGCTCACTGAAGGAAGGAAAAGGAATTACTTTTGGACTGAATTGGACAATAGACAATTTTAGCACAGAAACACTCTCTCTCTCTCTCTCTCTCTCTCTCTCTCTCTCTCTCTCTCTCTCTCTCTCTCCTCTCTGTGTATGTGTAGGCATATATGTTTATTCAGGCTAGAGGGTCAATGTCATGTGTCTTTCTTAGTTGCCCTTCACCCTAGTTTTTGAAAAAAGCTCTCTCCCTGGAGCTCATCAGTTCAGCTCCACAGCTGGCACAGCTGTCCAGCAAGGCCCAGGGCCGCTCCCATCACATGGCCAGCACTGTGGGTACAGGTCATCATCACCATGCTCAGTTTTATAGGAAAGTGCTGAGGATCCAAACACATTGTCAAACTTGAAGAACAAGTCTTGTTTTTACTAAGTCACCACTCTAGTCCCCTTTGTTTACTATTTTGGAGACAGGGTCTCATAGAGCTCAGGCTCACCTCAAACTCTTCATAGCAAGGATTGCTTAGAGCTCCTGAGCTACCATTTTTCATGTGCTTGAATTACAGGCGTGCACTACCACACCTGTCACTTATTTTAGCAAATAAACAGAAGATGTAAATAATACACAGAGAAACTTTAGAACAATGCTCCATCAGATCATCTTAATAGAATGAAGATGGGTGTGGATAGAGACAGTGAATTCTAAGAGTAAAAACGACACCACGGAGAGAAAGAAGAAACTGAAGAGGACCAGGAGAGTTGCCCATAATAAAACAACTTAAATGTCTAATTGTATGTCATCAGAATCCAAAAGAAAGAATTTTGGGGATGCAAATAAATATTTGATTAAATATTTGTAAATATTTAATTTTATCATTTCTTTGTAGTCCTTATAGATTCATAAAACTCAGGGTAACTTAGATAAGATTAATGCAAAGAGCCTTGTACTTAGTTCTAGGGTCTGAGTATGTTCCACACATTTGATCCATTGCAAATTTAGTCATCAATGATGTTGAGCATGCCCTCATGAGTGGACTAATGCCATTATCTGAGAGTAACATTAGTGATTATGGTGGTTTGCATATATTTGAATGTTTACATTCCAGTTGGTGGACTGTTTTAGGAAGGGTTAGGAGGGCTGGCATTGTTGCCGGAAGTGTGTCACAGGGAAGTGTGTCACAGAGAGTAGGCTTTGAGGTTTCAAAAGCCCACACCAGGCCCAGTCTTACTGTCTTTCTGCCTCCTGCCTTTAGATCAGTGTATAAACTCTGAGCTACTGCTCAAGAGCCATGCCTGCCTGCATGCATGTTGCCCTGCTCCCTTCCACGATGATTATAAATTATAGACTTACCATCTGAAACTGTAAGCAAGCACCTAGTTAAATAATTTCTTCTCTAGGTAGTCTTGGCCATGATGTCTGTTCACAGGAACAGAACAGGAACTAGGACAGTGGTTGAGTGGCTTTGATACACAACCTTGTGTTGCTTTCATCATGGATTATAAAGAGTATGGAGGTTCTTGGATGATGCTGGCATCTTGATAAAGGTCTTCCAGGTCTTCAGAACATTTACGAGCCTAGTAGTGAGCCTAGTGAACATTTACTCTTCATGAATGATCCAGGTCCATGCTTCCAATCGTGTGGCTGTCCTCAGGTATTCCTGTAACAAAGCCTATGGCTGAGGCTTGGTTGTCAGTGCAGAGACTGGAGGCAGTAGACCTAAAGAATTGGAGACCAGTGAGAGAGCCTTGGGCTACTGAAGCTTTTCCTCTGTGATACTGGCTAGCAGATGGGTTGTTTTTCTAATTAAAGAATTAAAATACAGGAAAACAGCCCAGAACATAATGAACACGATGTTTATTGGCAAGCATTGCAGGTAGACTTCTCTCAGGTAAAAATGTAGGTCCCAGAGCTGGTGCCATTGACTGGGGATGGTGGAGAGGTCAGGTTTTATTTGGGATTCAGGCATCCCACACAGTGATCTTCCCTCTCTTTTATCTTACATTGCTCCTAATGTGTTCTTGTATTCCTTCAATAACAGTCTTGGGGGCTCTATTTTTGACTATATGTGAGACCAGAAGTAGCTGTGTTAGGATCCTGTGCCTTAGTGCATTGGGAGAAAACAATTGTTTAGTTAGGGCTAGAATGGGTCTCGCTCTTTCTTTCCTTTATGGCGTAATGGGGACACAGAGACCCATCACAGGCAGAGGAGAGTCTGCTGTTAAGAGAAATGGAAACTAACTGCAGGGGCAAATGGCCACATAATAAAACAACTCCAAATGGGATCATTATGCCTCTTCCTCTATCCGAGGGGTCCATGGTCTCACGTGGTGGAAAGGATTAAGGCAGTTCTCACCAGACGCTGGTTATTTCTTCAAAGGAAACCCCAAGCCTGGCCCAATGCCTTCTCTCACTGGCTTCCCATTTGGCAATGTGGTTCTCTCCTTCCTTCCATGCTCCTGTGATGCTGTCTTTCGTGAGGCCTTGCTGGTACTCTGCTGTTTGGAAATCGCCTGTCTTTGATATTTTGTTCTAGCAATGAAAATCTGGTGACTACAGCAGGAGTCCATTATAACAACACAAAACGAACTAAAACATCTAGATACATCAAAGACAAACTGCTGAAAACCGAAGAAAAAGAAAAAGAGAATCTTGCAAGCAGTTATAGAAACACAACTCATTACTTTTAAGGGGACCATGAGTCTAATGACTTCATATTTCTCACAGAATCCATGAAAATCAGAAAAAAAAGCAGAAGGCCATTTTTAAAGCCCTGAAAGCAAAGAATTGTCAACTTACAATTTTATTTCCAGTGAAAACATCCTTCAGAAATGAAGGGAAAATAAAGACCTCAGATGTAGAAAACCTAAAATAACTCACTGCCAGCAGGTCCTTCTTCAGGGAATGGCCAACTGGGCCTTTTCTGCCAGAGGGAATTACTGGAAAGACACTCAAAGCATCGAGAATAGATGTCTTTAGATTTCACTTTAAAGGGTTAGGAAATTGGAACATTGTCAATTTTGTTTTTCCTTAGTTGTGCTTGGTGTGTGTGTATGTATGTGTGTATGTGTATGTATGTGTGTATGCGAGTATGTGTATATGTGTGTATGTGCGTATGTGTATGTATGCATGTGAACATGTATGCTAGGAATAAAACTCAGGTTTTCAGACCCCAGGCCTTTGCATATGCTAGGGTAGACCTCCCCGACTGTCTCCAGCCATTCTTAGCGACACAGTTCAATGTATATAAACTTGCAGATTGTTCAACTTTAGTTCTGTATATTAATCAGTTCAACACAAATCAGCAGTTCCAAGAAGCCATGAGTTCCTCCTTCAAGTTCCTTTGTGGACAGCTCTTGTTTGACTGGGGTGTACTAAATGGAGGATTCGATCTCTCCTGAGGAACTATCTATAATCTCTTCTGGCTCATGGCATTTGGTACTAAATGTCACTGAAGTAAATAAGAGGCCACTGATTTCCTCTGTGGTAAGTGAATTGCTTATTCTGAATGAATGCTCATATAATTTCATTTTGAGTTTTAAGAATAAGCAGATTCACCAGAATATATCATGTTGATTGTTGCAACGAATTGCTTTCCTCTGAAACATGGTGTGTCTGTCTGATTCTCCAATGCAGACCTGCCTTTACTATATAAACATCTTCTGGATTTTTAAATATTAAAAGTGTTCACTTTTTTTTTGCTGTATGTGCATCTCTGCGTGTGTGCATGCGTGTACGTGTCTGTGTGTCTGTGTATGTTCATATATGCATATGGAGGTGAGAGGACATTTTGTGGGAGTCAGTTCTCTTCTTCCACCATGTGGCTTTGGGTTTCTAACAGATATTGTCAGGCTTGATGGCCAGTGCTCATAACTGCTTGGTCATCTTCCCAGCTCCTGGATATTATTTTTTGATACATTTATTAAGCTCCTGTTGTTACCTTCATATTTGTTTCTTTGTTTTATAATGTACACACACATACACATATACATAACATATATATCATTTTTTTTTAATTTTTGATGCTTTGGGGATTGAGCTCAAGGCCATGTGCAGACTCAACAGGTATAGTCTTTCCTGAACTAGATCTCTGGTTTCTTAATTCATTTTGTAGAAAATAGCATCTATTATTTGTTTTCATGCCATATTCCTTTCTATTGTTCATGATGCTAGCTTTTTTGAGTGAGTACTGGCTCATCTTCTCTGCCTTCCTCACCTGCTCTCTAATTTCTTATCTCTCTTCACAAAGTTCTCCCTTTAGATGCCATTAGTTTGTTTGTGATTTTTTTGAGGTTTCAGAATAGTAAACCCCTCCCTTTTCATGTTTCTGTTTCATATTCTTCTGGTATTTATTCTTTCAATGTGTTTTCCCCCTTTATTGTTCAAACAGTTAGAGAAGAGGAAATTCATACAAGCTGTGCTCCTGGGGGCAGGCTCAATGTGTATAAAGTGATCCTGAATGAGAAGGATAGACAAGAGAGCTGTGACTCTGACACCAGTGAGGAAGTGGGGTGGAGGGTGTAGGTGAAGGGAGAGGCTGAGGCTCAGGAGTGGTGCTGAACACATGAATGAAAGGGAATCTTGGTGTGAAGAGGAGTGGGGCTGGCTTGCATTAAGATCCACCACTCCTCTTTAATAAGCTTTCTGGCTAAGGAAACATACCTGTTACTGTAAATCTGGCCAAGAGCCCCTGCATAGGTCTTAGGCATGAACCTATTACTATTATTTTGATAAATGGACATAGTATATCAAACTGCCCTGTTAATTCACTATTGCCATAGATTTTTGTACAGTGGACAGAGTTAATATGGAGTCTTATAGTGGTTAAGATGTGGAGACCGTTGTGTGTGTGTGTGTGTGTGTGTGTGTGTGCGCGCGCGCAGTATTGTGGGAAGAGGGTGTGGCCGTGGCTGCGTGAGCCAAAATGGCATCCTGGCTCACTGCCAAGCCCTGTGATTCCCTGCTTGTTTACCAAAAACCTGATTATGCGCACCTGAATGATCACGTGCTGTGCACCTGAGTGATCATGCGCTGTCCGCTTGATGCATAGCATCATACAGCATGGTACTGAGTCACTGGCCTATCAACCGCACCCTGTCTGCGTGCATGGCTCATGTACAGAGCATGCTGAATGCTAATTGGATGATGAAGAGTGATGAGATTCGAGTGCAGAGGGTGGAAGGGGATAAATTGGGCGATCCCCCAGAAGCGTGGGTGTTCGGGTGAGCAGCAGAAGCTAGGGAATAGGGAATAGGGAATAGCAGAAGCTAAGGGATAATAGGGCAGAAGCTGAAAGAGAATAAAGGAAGCTGCAGTGGGAAGCTGTGGAAGCTGCTCAAACCCTGCCTTGGCGTATGTGTCATCTTTGCCCCACCTCCGCTGGCCGGAGGCTGGGGTTCCGCGGCATAGTATGTTTATCATACGCCCTCTCCCAACGTTCAGGGACCACTATGGAGGAAAAGGAGGAAAGACTGTAAGCACCAATGACCAGGGAAGACTGAGGAGAGATAATGTCAGCACTTGAGGAGACCTCTGTACCAATGAACTCATAGCAACTCTGGTTGTCTGTACAGACCCATGCAAGATGACCAGTCAAACTTCAGCATGAAGAGCTATTGACAGTTGACTGCCTGCTAGGTGGGGCCTGTCACCTAGTTTAGAATGTCACCTGTCACTTTTGAAGTAGACCATACAAACAAGCAAATAAACAGACACACTTTTCCTCCTTACTCTGATAGGCTCAACCACAAGACAACCTCCAGGGTCCTGTGTGCATACTACCACCGAGTGTGCCCTTACTTTAAATGACAAAAAATGGTTATTTTACTGTTAGACAATCATGAGAGCTACCATTATAAGCCATCATAGGTTTCCTGAGTGTATCATTTTTTCTCTTACACGTTAACAGATTTTTAAAATCAAACAATAAATATTTAGACTATAAAAATAAAAGCCTGGTTTTACTCCCGTCTAACCCATTGCCTCTGCTTCAGGAGTCTAGTACTATAAAACAAACTAATGTGCCCGCCTTTTGCCATTTCCTGATTTTCATAAGATTTTGTTTCCACTAATATATCTTGATGAGCATTCTATGCCATTTCATTTTTATTTTGTTATAAAACTACTATAACATAATTTTTGTTTGTTTGTTTGTTTGAGAAAAGGGTCAATTTATACAGGCCAAGTTCATCTCAAATGGAATCTTCATGCCCTAGCCTCATATATATTAAGTATGAGCTACTGCTGTTGTGTATAGTATTCTATGCAATAACTGACATATGATTTGTTTAACTGCCTACTGGCCTTGACTTTATAGTGGCTGTAGTCTGTTAACTGAATTTTCTTTATTTATAGCCTTCACAGTATTAAAAGTTTAAGCTTTACACAGCAAATCTCTTAACCTCAAGACATTTTATCTGGTATGAGTACATTTTCTACATTAAGATTAAATAAGGTATAAGGGTCTGTACATTCTATTTCCTAATATCAAGATTTTAAAACCTATGTTAATTTGACATACTTATTGATATAATGGTATTCCATTATTTCATGGAACACACAGGTATTCCAGGGTAATGATGAAATCTCAGTAGTTAACATTTCTCTAGTGAAAAATTTTTGTTTTGTTTTTTAATTTAATTTTATTTGTAATTAATGTTTTATACTCCCTGCCCCTCCCTTCCCACCCTCCAACTGTTCCACATCCCACACCACCTCCCCACCACAGCCCATCTCCACATGGATGTCCCTACCCTCCAACCCATCTGACCTCTAAACTCCCTGGGGCCTCCAGTCTCTTGAGGGTTAGGTGCATCTTCTCTGAATGAACATAGACCTGGAAGACCTCTACTATATGTGTGTTAGGGGCCTCATATCAGCTGGTGTGTGCTGACTGTTTGATGGTCCAGTGTTTGAAAGATCTCAGGGGTCCAGATTAATTAAGACTGCTGGTCCTCCTATGGGATATCGTCCTTCTCAAATTCTTTCAGCCTTCCATAATTCAACAACAGGGGTCAGCTGCTTCTGTCCATTGGTTGGGTGCAAATATCTGCATCTGACTCTTTCAGCTGCTTGTTGGGTCTTCCAGAGTGTGGTCATGATAGATCCCTTTTTGTGAGCACACCATAGCCTCAGTAATAGTGTCAGGCCTTGGGACCGCCCCTTTAGCTGGATCCCACTTTGGGCCTGTCACTGGACCTTCTTTTCCTCAGGCTCCTCTCCATTTCCATCCCTGCAATTCTTTCAGACAGAAACAACTATGGGTCAGAGGTGTGACTGTGGGATAGCAACCCCATCCCTCACTTGATGTCCTGTCTTCCTGCTGGAGGTAGGCTCTATAAGTTCCCTCTCCCTACTGTCAGGAATTTCATCAAAGGTCCCTCCCTGGGAGTCCTGGGAGTCTCTCACCTCTTGGGTCTCTGGTGCACTCTCTAGTGAGATTTTATTTGCTTTGTAGAGCTGAGTATTGAGCCCAGGGTTTTGTGCATGGAAGCAACCACTGTTCCACTTGGCTATAACTTGGGCTTGATACACAGTTTCAGTAATTTTGGTTAAAAATAAATTATTTTCAGCATCTTATTTATTTTTGTTTATTTATTGGCAGTAGGTGTCACTTTAGAGCCCAGGCTAGCCTTGAACCTTGAATTCACGAGTTCATGTTCTCACTGCTTCAGCCTTCTCAATCCTGGAGTTACAGCTGTGTGTCAGCATGCCGAGCTCCTGCATCTTTAACAGAGAGTGAATAATATAAAGGACCTCTAGAACCCCAAAGCACCAGAAGAATAACAACTCAGAAGCTGGTCCCTGGGAGCTAGCTAAGTAGGAGAATGCTGGGGTGTCCTGCATCCCATCCTCTATACCATGATGGAAATTAACACAATGGGGAAATGGACTAAGGAACTCATAGAAAGTGCCAACAAGCATTTTTATATATACTCAAATTCCAGGGTAAACTACAATGTGCCAATTTTAAAACTTGCGTCACGATCCTTGAGGAAGACCAAGGAACACAAACTGGAAGGTACCTTATTTTGATGAGGGTTCTCATCAATGAGACCCGAAACGGCAACATACTGTTTGAAAGCATAATTTATTGAACTTAGTTTTGATTCTGTTTATAAATAGCAAGCTTGTTATTTCAACAGTTTTCTGAAACATCGGACCCTCCTCTCAGGTTTGACTTATTACTTCCTGATATTTCCATATTGGCCCACTTCTCTGGTCTTGTGTCGGATGCCAAGAACACCCAGACATGTTCTTCCACACGATTTCCCTTTCGAACGTGAGTCATTTTCCTGCATTTCATTTCCAAATATGTTTCTAGAATTGTAATTGGAATTATAGAAAGTTCCCACATTAAGTTTGGAAAATGCTTATTTCTTTAACTGTATCTATTTATTTGTTGAATCTTCCCATTTAGGCTTGACCCTCTAATAATTTTGATATTTTATTTTTCATTTGTTAAATTTTATAGCTTTTTAAAAATTATACAGTTCTTATTAGAAGTACATTTAGTACCCATTGCTTTCTGTGTTTCATGATAAGGGTTTTCTTTCCTGTTATTGTGTGATCTTTGAGAAATTTTGTTGTTATTAAGTAAAGTTATTAATTCTGGGTTGATCTTGAATCTCCCTAACTCAACTTTCTGTTTATTTTAAATGTTTATTAGTCGAGTCTCTTGTATAGTATGAACAATTGCCCAGTTTCATTCTGTCGCTGTGATCTAATACTCTGACCCAGAGAAGCTTAGGAGAGGAAAGGTTTACCTGGCGTACACTTTCAGGTTACAGCCCATCATTGAGGGAAGTCTGAAAAGGAGCCCAAGGTGTAGCACAGACATGGGCCAAGGAGGAAGGCTGCCCACTTGCTCTCTCTCTGGGTCATTCAACTTTTCTGATACAGTCCAGGCTCATCTACATAGGGCTGGTTCAACTCATAACGGGCTGGACCTGCCCACATTAACCATCAGTCAAGGCAACCTACCACAACCTACCACAGGCCCATCTGGTTTGGGTAGTGTCTCCACCGATCTTTCCTCTTCCTGCGATATTCTAGATTGTGCCAAGTAGTGAATAACAATTAACCAGCACAGTCAGGTTTTATTGGTGCTTTGGCACTAGGACTCAGACTCAGGACCTTGCACATGGTAAGCGTGTACTCTCCCATTTAGCTATGCATCCCAGCGATGGATGCACACTAATAATCCAGCAATTGTTGGTATTCTTTTCAATACTTGCAACCAATTGCCTTCTATGTTAACAATTTAAAGTCCTTCCGATTTTCTGTTATAGCTCTCATCTGAGTTGAAGGAGTTTCTTTTGTAATGTTAAATCTCTTAAATATTTATGATCTCATATTTATGACTGAGCATCTAAGTTAAAGGTATTTTCTTTTGCTCTTAAGTACGTTTAGAATGTGTTTCCTCAGCCCATCTGAGGATCTCTATTTGTCTGGCAGCTGGTGTGTACTCTAATTCTCCCTGGTGACCAGAGATGAAAATGTAAATGAGGTTGGCAGTGTGAGAAGGGGCTTGGCCTGGCAATGAAGCCCCTGATGCCTCTTAGCCTGATGCCTCTTAGTCACTTGCGGTCCTGGGCTCTCTAGCTACTTAGTAGTAGTCTAAGTATCAGAGTTCATTCAGTCCCCCAAACTAATGAGGATTTGGAGTCTTTCTGGTGCTAGTCTTTAGCTAACTACCTAAAACACGGCCACAGTCTATATCCTGTCTCTGTTGACCTTGACCATGGATTTATTCTGAGATTTGTTTTTTTTTTTCTGGGAAAAATCACAATGTTGGTGTGGTTTATTTGTCTACTGAGAAACACCCAATGAAATCTAGAGCTCTCACTCTGGTCTGTAGATTTTATTTGTCTACACTATTTTGGTATATTTTCTTTGTCTACTGAGAGTGTTCCTTAGCAATATTGGACCATGTTGCCAATCTGTCACTTAAAAATAAAATAAAATAAAACAAAACACCCTCATTTTTTGTTCTCTGGGAAAACCTTGCTTCAAAGATGTGGTTATGAATTTGTTGCTTTAATTTGTATCTTCTTTGTGTCTATGTGTCTGTGTGTGTGCTCACACACATGCTCATAAATTCTTATTCTTAAGGAGAGGTGATGCCATCAATTCTGTTAATTTGCTCAAGGATGGAGTGGAGGAGGTCTGGGGAATGACTGAGAAAAGCATCTTTCTTTGTTTAAAGTAATACAATGTTTTCCTTTTCAGATGGTTTGGCTATGTAGCCCAGGTTGGTCCTAACCTCACCCACCTTCTGACTTGATTTTCTAAGTGGTGGTATCAGAGTTATTCAGCACTATGTCATGGATAAAGTTCATTGTGTAACGTGTAGAAAACACAAAGGAGAAAGCATCTCATGATCCAGTCTTTGAACCTATAATGCTTATGTGTAATGAAATTTCAGAGTTCTCATGTGCATAATTTAACATTCATTGGATTATATACTCTATAGGATTTTGTGTTTGTTTAAATATATATTGTACGTGTGAGAGAAAATGCAATGTTAGTCTTCTTTTCCTTCCAGTACTACCTTTGTAGATATCTTCTTCCTCCTACACTGTCTTACTTCTATCTCTAGTCCATGTTATATAATATATAATGCAATACAATATAGTACAATACATGTATATATATATTAAATCTAGATTCCACCATGAAAGACAGCATCTGATATTTATTTAAACATAGTTTATTCTACTTGACATGATATTTCCTAGTTCTATTATTTTTCCTGCAAATTACATAATTTCATTCTTCTTCAGGGCTAAATAAAATGATATTATGCATATATGTCTGATTTTGTTTTTACATTCATCTATTAGTGGACCTCTAGATTGACTCTATGGCTATAATGAATAGTATATTAATAGAAATGAATATGGAAGTATCTCTGTAGTGTACTGGCTTACAATTGTTTCTATCTATACCTAGAAGCAGTATAATTGGATCCTCTGGTAGCTCTATTTATGTTTTTGATAAATATTCTTACAGGTTATATAGTGACTGAACTAATATATTGCTTCTAGCATACATAAGGGTTTCTCCCTCACCACTGTTATTAGCATTTGTTGTCTATATTTTTGATGATAGTCATTCTGACTTGAATGAGATGGAATTTCTGTATAAGTTTTAATTTGTAGTTCTCTGCTGGTTGATGATATTGAAATTTTTTTCATATATTTTTGGCCATTTGTATTTGCTGTATTGAGAACTAAGTCACTTGCCCATCTGTTGACTGACCGATATTTCAGCCTCTGGTGTTTAAATTTTCGAGTCCTTTATAGATTCTGAATATTAATCCCCTGTCAAACTAGGCAAATATTTTCCCTGTTCTGTATGCTTCCTCTTTGCTTGGATGGTTGTTTCGTTTGCTGTGTGGAAGCGCTGTACATGTTTGAAACCTCACTTGCCAAATTTTGGAGTTATTTCCTGAGCTATTGACATCCTTTTCAGAAATCCTTACCTATGACTATTTCTTGAAGGGTTCTACTTATATTTTTTTCTCTAGCAGTTTCAAAGTTACAGGCCTTCTTGTAAGGTCTTCCATCCATTTTGAATTTATTTTTGTGCAGGTTGAGACATAATCTATTTTCGTTCTTTAACATGTGAATATTCAGCCTTGCATTTGTTGAAAATAATGTCTTCTCACTCCCCCCCCCAAGATGTTTTGATAGGTTTATCAATTGGTTTGATGTAGTCTATTTATGTGTTGCTCATTCTATTAGTGTACATGTCTGTTTTGGTATCAACACCATGCTTTTTGTTAGCATGTCTCTTTAGTGTAATTTGTGATCGGATATTATAATATGAACAGCACTGAATTGATGATTAGTGTTGTTTTGACACTTTAGGGTCTTTTGTACTTCCTTATGAATTTTAAGATTAAAAAATTCTAAGAAGAATATCATTACAATTTGATGGGGGATTGGATTAAATCTGTAGATTGCTTTTAGGAATATATCAATTTTTGCAATATTTATTCTTCCAATCTATGAGCATGAGAGGTCTTTCCACCTTCTAGTATCTTCCTTAATTTTTCTCTTCAGTCATTGAAAAGAAAAGTCCTAGCTTGCAAGAACTGCCAGACTTTCCAACTTTATTTTTCTTTACTTGTCTCATCAAAACCAGCCCAGTGAATATCCTTAGCTTTACAAGTAATCCCATTCTTAGTTTCTCTGCTTTCTTCACTCAGACTCTTGTGGTTAGTGGAGTGCCTTTCTTTCCTGCATGATTCAATTTTCTAAGTTTTACTCCCCCCCCCAATCTAGTTTAAATATAATTTCAAATTTTCTTTAGACTCATAAAAAATTCTCTCCTTTGATTCATTGCAGTACTTTCTTGCATGTTTGTTTTAATATTATTTTCTTTTAATTTATTTGTTATTGAACTAATTTTTATTATATTCAACACAACATATATTTTTATATCAATCATAAAAATGGTGGACATGTTATTAAATGAGCATAAATAGATAAAGTATTTTGTTTGTTTGTTTGTTTTGTTTTTAGTAGAGCTTTACTCTTACTGTGGTACAAACCCAAAATAAGAACAGTATTTAGACATTGGAGTTCATTGTACTTCAATGTCCCTTACATCACCAAAGGATTTTACCTCCATAGTAGCTAAGAGTTGACAGTTCTGCTGCACCAAGGAATGAATTAAAGGCATGAATATTTGGATATGTCTTTCCTGCTATGGTCAAAGCTATTTGACTTGAGTGATTGCATCATTCTCAGCCGAGAGGGAACAGGTTACATTCATTTAAAAAATGGTGTGTGTATTAAGATGGTCTATCCATGAAGTCATTCATCAACTGTTTCATTGAACAATGGTTCTGCTTGGAGGGTGGCACAGATATTAGGTAGGGTAAGATTCTGGTTCATTGGCTGTAGTGATTTTGAAAAGCATTTATCTCAGAAAAAGAGAATTTATAAGATCCTCTTCTTCAAAATTGATATAATAATTATAAATATCAAGCAAAGCTTTCAGTCTCATTCTTTGTTTTTCTCTTACAAGCCACCTCCCAAATTGTCTACGTTTCTTTTGGCTGTATAAATAATTTTGAAATACGTAAGCTGTTCTGAAAACCATAGTAGAGTGTAAAAACACCAAATAAACAGTCCTACTGATAGAGAGGCTGAGATAGGAGAAGCATGATTTCAAGACCATTATGTGGCCCACAGCAAGACCCTGTCACGTACAAACAAGCAGAAAGTGTATGTGGATAATACAGTATTGCACCAATTTCTCCAATTACCAAATTAGAGAGACCACTGGATGATAACTGACAAATCTCTAATTCCTCATATTGTTGAATTTCAATTGATTAGGATATGTTGGTGATATTAATTTTCATATTAAGAGATATTAAGGAAAAGTGATTGTTACTTCCTGTTAATTTTGTTGTTAGAAGTGGAATTATGTCTGTGTGGGTTTGTTGAAAGGTTACTTTGNTGCTTTTTCTAGGGTGTAGTTTTCCTCCTTGTGTTGGTGTTTTCCATCTATTATCCTTTATAGGGCTGGATTTGCTGAAAGATATTGTGTAAATTTGGTTTTGTCATGGAATATCTTGGTTTCTCCATATATGATAATACAGAGTTTTGCTGGGTATAGTAGCCTGGACTGATATTTGTGTTCTCTTATGGTTTGTATGTCATCTGCCCAGGATCTTCTAGCTTTCAGAGTCACTGGTGAGAAGTCTGGTGTAATTCTGATAGTTCTGCCTTTATATGTTATTTGACCTTTTTCCCTTACTGTTTTTAAAATTCTTTCTTTGTTTAGTGCATTTGGTGTTTTGATTATTATGTGACAGGAGGAATTTCTTTTCTGGTCCAGTCTACTTGGAGTTCTGTAGGCTTCTTGGGCATCTCTTTCTTTAGGTTAGGGAAGATTTCTTCTATAATTTTGTTGAAGATATTTACTGGCCCTTGAAGTTGGTAATCTTCACTCTCTTCTATACCTATTATCCTTAGGTTTGGTCTTCTCATTGTGTCCTGGATTTCCTGGATGTTTTAGGTTAGGAGCTTTTTGCTTTTTGCATTTTCTTTAACTGTTGTGTCAATGTTTTCTATGGTATCTTCTACATCTGAGATTCTCTCTTCTATCTCTTGTATTCTGTTGGTGATGCTTGCATCTATGACTCCTGATCTCTTTCCTAGGTTTTCTAACTCCAGGGTTGTCCCTTTTGTGATTTCTTTATTGTTTCTAGTTCCATTTTTAGATCCTGGATGGTTTTGTTCATCTCCTTCGCCTGTTTGATTGTGTTTTCCTGTAATTTTTAAAGGGACTTTTATGTTTCCTGTTTAAGGGCTTCTAACTGTTTATCTATGTTCTCCTGTATTTCTTTAAGGGAGCTATTTATGTCCTTCTTAAAATCTTCTATCATCACCATGAGAAGTGATTTTAGATCTGAATCTTGCTTTTCCAATGTGATGTTGTATCTTGCTATGGTGGGAGAATTGGGTTCTGATGATGCCAGGTAACCTTAGTTTCTGTTGCTTATGTTCTTACGCTTGCTTCCCACTATCTGGTTATCTCTAGTGCTACCTACCCTGGCTATGTCTGCTACCTACCCTGGCTATGTCTGAATGGAGATTGTGCTTTCTGTGATCCTGGTTGTGTCAGAACTCCTCAGAGTACAGCTGTCTCTGGGATCCTGTGATTCTGTGATCCTGTGATGCTGAGATCCTGGGTGTGTCAGAGCTCCTGGCAGTAAGCTGCCTCTGGGACCCTGAGATCCTGGTGTGAGCAAGGTCCTGGGATCCTGGAACCCTGGGCATTTTAGAATACCTGGGAGTGGAGCTTCCTCTGGGTGTTGTGGGACTAGCTGTGGAGTTTGTGCCCAAAGTCTGCTCAGGGCACCGGCACAGACAGACTGGCTTAATATTATTTTCTATGTTAATATTTCAGTTAATTTCCTGACTCATTTGGTAATCATATTTTTTTTTTTCGAGACAGGGTTTCTCTGTATAGCCCTGGCTGTCCTGGAACTCTCTCTGTAGACCAGGCTGGCCTCGAACTCAAAATTTGCCTGCCTCTGCCTCCCAAGTGCTGGGATNAAAGGCGTGCACCACCATGGCCAACACTTGGTAATCATCTTAAGGAAAAGTTTCCAGTTTAAATTTTTCTTTTCTCCCTCCTTCCCTCATCCCTCCTTCCCTCCTTCCCTCCCTCCCTCCCTCCTTCCCTCCCTCCCTCCCTCCTTCCCTCCCTCCCTCCCTCCTTCCCTCCCTCCCTTCCCCCCTTCTTTCTTTCTCTTTCTTTCTTTCTCTATCTATCTATCTATCTATCTATCTATCTATCTATCTATCTTTTTAATGTGGTGCATATAGCAGTCTCAGCAAAGACATACCCATTGACTACACAAAACATCCTGGGAGAAGAGCTAAAATTTGAAGCAGAGGATGTAACTTTGGGAACTTAATTGGAATACATAGCAACCTAACATTTGCCATTTAGCAAGGAAAGCTCATAATTGAGAGAGTCATGCTGTTCAAAAAATAAAGTGAGGACTAATAGATATTTGAAGGAAAATTCTGATTCAATTTCCACATCCTTCCTGTAAGATGGTGGCAACGCTTTACAGATTGAAGTACAAACTCATAGGTCAATGGGAAAACATATCTCCACTACTGTTTCAAATGGAATGGGACTGGTTTGTACCTGCAATATCTTGGAGTGGAATCAGCACATACCTGTGGTAGTTCAGCCAGCTGAAAGCCAAATTTCCTGTGGCTTTGACTGGTTTTGACTATGAGTAACCATATCAAGTAAACATTTATGAAACATTACAGCGCTCTGCCTTGGTATCCCCTAAATGGTAGAGTTAAAGGATAAGAGTCTCTTCTTTGCACTGTGAAAATATATAAATGCACATGTGCATTTTTTATGGGTTACACAATCTTACTGGAAGCATTGGAATGAAGTTGTCATTTGTTCTTAACCCCCCTCTGTCCTATCTTTTACACTCTCCACTTAACTCACAGACACTCCCATTGTAAGAAATGAAACCATCAGGTTGGCAGTCCATCTGTACTGTTTATAAGAGGTCCACACACTATAGTGACTCGGCGATGTTTGCTCTTTTACCTACTATTATGGAAGTGCTAGTAAAACCAGTGCCCTCAAACAAACGATCCAACTCGTTACCACCCTGTAGCATTTTAATGACGGAAACCGTGTCAGGCTGAAGACCTGAACATAAGAGAAAGGTATGGTGTTGGAGGCCCACTCTGGGAATCCCAGCTCTGCAGAACCCTGTGCATGCCCCCACTTTCCACCTGTACTATTATCCAAGGAAGTTAGCCTCTTAGAGCAGAATGTGAGGGCAGAAAGTATGTCTGTAGTGTAGCAGTTTAGTAAAGGGTTACCCAGGAAGCAGTTTCCAAAAGTCAGGGAGGAGAGCTGTCAAGGTTTGCTCCCTGTGAAATTTGCCTGTCAGCATAGATGATGCATTTGGGCATACCATGCGCCGGCTTTCCTTTTCTGGCAGCCACTCTCATTTTCAAGGCTTCTGCATTTTTACTGCAATGTATCCTTTTAAGGGGCTTTTCTTCTTAAATCTCCCTCCATTGAACATGAGTCTAGAGAGACAAGTGATTGTGTTGAAAATGTCACCTCTCCAGATTCACTCTAGAATCATGACAGCCAGACCTCCCAACCCTCTGCACTCACTCTCACCTCCCTTGCTGATTTTCGGGGCAGTATCCTGCTCCGTTCATCATTCATCTTTCACTTTATCTGGAGCAGGAAGGAGGTTTGACATTCATCAAAGTCTGAACAATGGATTTTAATCTGGGAGTAGCCTGGAGAAGGATGTGAAATTTGGAAGTAAGGAAAGTAGTGAATGCCAATGGGCAGCCATGAACTCTGGGGAAACTGCCTGTTCCCCTAAAACCTCATGACTTTTCTGTTTTGAATAACAGGTGAGCCCTTACGGCTTTGAATAGAGAATATTCATCCCAAAGTGGTGGTGAATGCTTCTGTCACGCTGATCTATGCTGCAGAGCTCTTCTTTACAGTCCTTACCACAATCTTGAGGAAGTGAATGCCATCATCTTCCTTCTCTAGACGATGTCCCTGTGACATAGAGAAGTCAGTGGGTTGAAAGGATTGCTTCAGAGTGAAAGCTGGACCTCTTGCCCTGGGTGATAGACTTTTCAATGTGTAATCTCTCCAGAAGGAAAAATTTTATCTCTCAAGCATCAAGGCTACTTCCTCTGAACTGTCAGAGGTGGAGGGCAGGGTTCAATGGAGTAAGAATTTCTATGAACAGAAGGAGAGGTTATCTCTAGACTTGGGGGTCTCAGATGTCAGCAGAGTTATTCCGTTAGGTTTATTTCACAGCGAGATGATAACCCACGAGTAAGGAAAAGGTTTGAATTCAAGCAAGAGCTCTTCTCCAGTCCTGAACTGTAAGCTATGAAAAAATAATTTATACTTTCTCCTTAATGAACTGTGTTATGTAGGTACCAAGAAAGGAGCAGCATTCCAATTAAAAAAGTATTGATTGCTCATCTGTTAATGTCATCTGCTTAGAATTAATGGCCACCGAACCTCTCAGGGATTTTCATTGTGAGTCATCTCAGCTCCTGTTCTTTGCCTATGGAATATTCCATTCTAATTGTGCGCTCTTTAACATGGGTGTTTCTTTGGCTATTAAAATACAGCTTCTCATGTTAGTCTATGCAGTATGACAGCCATCACAAATGAAAGTCAGAGGAATTTAATACACTTGAATGCCTTCCCTTACTTACACACTTCCAAGCCACTCATGTCTTCCACACTCTTCTGAGTATAAACAGGTAAACCCTCCACTTAGAAATTAAAAAGAAAAAAGAAAACAAATTCTTCAGAACAACAGAACAAAACTCCAAACCCTTCAACCATTTGAAAGAAAGAGAGACAAATAAATGAAGAAAGAGTTTAGGGATACAGTTCATCGACAGATCTCAGACTCAGAATAGCAGGCTTTGGGGTTAGTCTCTAGAACCAAGTCTGCAAGCAATAACTCCCCTGATATAAGGAAACAAAATAGAAATGAAAATCCCAACATCACGATACAGCACAACCACCCACAGAAATGAAACATTAATGTCACAGAGAAGTTAGTTATTTCTTGGCCCAAAGTAGGATATATAATCTCACTGTGTTTGAGCCAAGCTCCGGATCTAATGAGGCTCTGTTTGGGGCCTGCAGAACTCTCCAGGGCATTGTGCTAATTAAGTCTGAAAGGGAGACATATTGGGAAGCCATTGGGTGTCAGGCTGAAGTCTGGCAGTGGAGGAAGGGAAACGGGGTAAGCTCAGAGAACACACATTTCAGGAGACAGATGTGATCACCATGTGCAGCTTGGATGGAATTTATCTTCCAGTTCAGTGGCTGGCCTGGCACTGTGAAATAACCTGTGGCCAATCAGGAGAGGTTTGAGACAAATGTTAATTCTTCAGAGTGTTAGTTCTTCTTTAGATTTCACCCACTTTCTTCGCCTGTGTGTTTCAGCTAGATTCCCTTACCAGTAAGCTATGGACAGCTCCTGCCTTGCCTGGGCATTTTTCTTCTGCAGAGAATTGCTTATTCATATAACCAGTATCTGGCTTCTGTATTAGAGGCTCATCTACCACTAGGCGAGGGCTAGGGAAGGCAGGATTTCGGGAAGTAAATGTATCAAACTGAACACCCTGTAGTGAACCAGGACACTCTGGCTGCAGTCCTAGAGCCTACACAGACACAAATTGATTGCAAGTCACCTCATTCCTGTCCTTGCTGCCCCCCCACCCCCACCCCACAAAAAACATTGTGTCAGGAGACTATATTCCTTCCAGCTCTAAGGTGTGTTTCTACCATGAGATCTAGAATAATTTTCTCCATCTGTTATTTTCTTTTTTTTTTTTTTTTTTGGTTTTTT
>NC_034601.1:76625744-76627884 GCF_900095145.1 Mus pahari
CAGTAAAGAACATCCCTCCATGGCCTCTGCATCAGCTCCTGCTTTCTGACCTGCTTGAGTTCCAGTCCTGCATCCTTTGGTGATCAAACGCAGCATGGAAATGTAAGCCAAATAAACCCTTTTCTCCCCAACTTGCTTCTTGGTCATGATGTTTGTGCAGGAATAGAAACCCTGACTAAGACAGTAGGTCATAACTTTAATTAAGTACAAAGAGCTTAGGTACAAAGGATGCTTATTATTATCTTGCATAGGCCTTTAAATATATGTATACCAAAGCCTTTTATCTAGCTCCCACAGCTGGGAGACCACCATTTATCTCATTATGCTTATGTGTGTGTTACCATACTACCTGATTAGCACAGCCAGTTGTTCCTGTCAAACAAGCCAGCCACTCTCTATTTCTCCTCCTCTCTGATCTTCCTCTTCCTCTTCTTCTTGGTCAAGAAAATGTACAACTTTGTTTCTTGTATAACTCAAATAAACACATTAATATGCATCCTTGCTGACAATGATTCATTTTTTTAACATGTCTGTATATATACATATTATGCACCCTTGCTGACAATAATTCGTTTTTTTTACATCTCTGTATATATACATATTATGCACCCTTCCTGACAATGACTCGTTTTTTTAACATTTCTGTATATATACATATATGTATATACATATGCATAGATATATATTATTAAAGATTTATTTATTTATTTATTTGTATGAGTACTCTGAAGACAGCTGGGCAACAGACCCCATTACCGAGTGGTTGCTGGGAATTGAACTCAAGACCTCTGGAAGAACAGTCAGTACTCTGTCAGTGCTCTTAACTGCTGAGCTAAGGATTAGTTTCTTCGTTCAGTTTCTTTCTTTTTCTTTCTTTCTTTTTTTTCCAAGACAGAGTTTCTCTGTGTAGTCCTGGCTGTCCTGGAACTCACTTTGTAGACCAGGCTGGCCTCAAACTCAGAAATCCGCCTGCCTCTGCCTCCCAAGTACTGGGATTAAAGGCGTGCGCCACCACGCCCAGCTTCCATTTCCATTCAGTTCCTTAGTCTGTGACTAAGTTTTTATCTGAAATAGTGACACTCAGCCACCCAGTTCAACCTGGGTACTTCCCTCATTTCTCACCAAAGTTCGGTGCACTGCAGCATCTAGTGCTGTCTTACCCATCGGCACACCATCCCCGTGTACAGGAGGAATGTTTTGATGTCTCCACTGGAGCATGCCAGGCTCCATCTGTACTGTAGTTGCCATGGGTGATGGGATCTCATTGTTGGCCAGGTGGCGGGAGATGAAGTTCGATCACATTTTAGTGTTTTCTTTAGGGTCTCCTTCCTGGAATTGCTTCTGATATCAGTTCATTCGGTTTGGGCTTCTCCAAAAGTGATTATGAGACAAAGACTTGCAGACAGAAATAAGCTTATTAAGGTATAATCTTGTAAGAAGCAGTGGTAAGAAAGTTCACTCGCTGTGGTGATTTGAGTGAAAAATGTCTCCTATAGGTTCACATATTTGAACAGTCGGTTCCTTGGTTGGTGGCCCCGCCCGAAGGAAGTTATGGGATATAAAGATGTGACGCTGGAGCATCCGGCTTTGAGAGTTATATCCTGGTCCTACTTTCAATTCTCTCTTATTGCTTTCTGCATGTGGATAAAGATGTGAGAGCTCAGCTTCCTCTTTTGGCTGTCAGCTGCCAGTACCCCTGGGATTCCGGTATAAGTATAAGCCAAAAGATTTCTTTCTTAAGTTGCTAAAGGTCATAATATTTTATCACTGCAGCAGAAAAGTAAAGAAATCAGGTATCAAGACTGAGGGGACCAGGAAGCTGACACGGAGTCCAGCTGCCAAAGAGACTTCAGGTGAGTCTAAAAGAGCAGAGATGAATGGTACTTCCGGTGCTCACAAATGAAGTCAAGGGGCCATTTTTAGCCCCATCCTGGCTGCGGGACCGTTTCTTAGGAGATGGAATTTGGATAACACAGTTCTCTATGGGAAGTCCAGGAGAAGGGGTCAAGTAATTCCAGGAACACTCAGCCATTGGGACTTGGATGCTGTAGTGGCTATTCCTGGTTGTCAACTTGACTATATTTGAAATGAACTACAATCCAGAATTGGAAGGCTCACCAGTGGACCTAATCTGGAGACT
>NC_034601.1:76627989-76647406 GCF_900095145.1 Mus pahari
ACTGCTAGATCCTTGGACTTCCATTCACAGCTACTACTGAACCATTGTTGGGATTTGGACTGCAGACTGTAAGTCATCAATAAATTCCTTTACTACATAGAGACTATCTGTAAGTTCTGTGACTCTAGAGAACCCTGACTAATACAGATGCATCTGCTGTCCCCCAAAGAAAGCGTTAACGCCACAGCTCTACTGTGGCTCTACTGAGATGGCAGAAGAGGAGCTGGAATCTGTGATCACATTTTCTTTTCAATTGTCAATTTTTATTACATAGACTGGCTGTTTTTTTATTTAATGAGTTTGTCCTTGACATTTTCATATGGGAACATAATGTGTTGTGATCGCTCTCACCTATTTTAATGCAGCAATAAAGACCTTCTAACTATGGCAACAGAGACGCTAAAAAGAGGGTGGCTAAATAAATATCGAGGATTTGGACAGCTGAATTTAGTTTAGTTTTGTTTTTGTTTTTGTTTTTAAAATGCATATTACTTGGCAGTATGTGTGGATCATAAGAGAATTTCAAAATAGCCTTTATGGATCTCCTTTCTCTGCCATTTTGAGTTCATTGGTTTCACCACATTGACTTCTCTGTAGTCCGCTGGTATTGTAAACAGAGCTCAGAGATCCACCCCTCCCACCCGATGCTGCCTGGGGCATGGCTTAATGATTTCGAATACCAGGAGGTCCATTTTGGTGCATCTCCCCTTCTGTTCCTAATAAGGCTTATCTGCTGTGGTTCTTCAGAAGGAGATCTTGTGGAAAAATCTCACCTTCCAAGCAAATAGAAAATCTAAAAGTCAGGAAGGAAAAACTGAAATGTTACCCTAAATGAAAAGTTTAGTTGAATTCTCCTTCTGGTTGGTTGAGTGGCAGTTTGTTCGATTTTTAAAATAGCAACCAAATTTTAATTAATTCATTATTACTAATTAATATCTTCTTCAAATTTGAGCACAAACCATATCATAAACTTTTTAAAAAATGTTTTGCTTTTTATCTATAAGTGAAAGAACATTACTTTCCCATAAGAATACACTTGAAAATGTTTATGATACAGATAGCTGTCAAACATTACTGCTCTGTGGATTAGTTCAGTTTCCACTACTGTACCAAAACACCTGAGATAAGCAAGCCTTATGGACAGGTTTATTACTTAGTTTATAGGCCTGGAGACTCAAGGGCCTCAGTTTGACATCATAGTGGATGGTAGGACTGGGTTCCAGTAGAACCGTTCACATGGCCAAACAGGAAACTGGCCATGTACAGGGTTAAGGAATTATCTTTAAATTCAAAACCACCTAAAAATCAATCTCAGGCACTCCACAGAGAAATTGGAACATGTGAAGAAAGTGATTTAAATTGTCTTAAAAGATACTTCAAGATCATCTGGAGAGCTTTGGGCATGATCAAGAAGAAATAAACATGTTTTTGTCAAGACTAGATGGGGATGTTTTTAATCACATGAGTTGAAATCATGGATGATGGCTGCCAATTTTCTTTGGGCTGCCCATATTCTTCTGAGAAATGCCTATTTTTAAAAGAGACCTTTATAGGGGGCTGGACCACCAGTTCCTTCCATCCCATAAAACCTGTACTCTCACAGCCTGAGAACATAACCTTAACAGGGAGGGAAGATTGAGCACAGGCAGCATCACTTTTTAAAGCACATCATTATCTGGCTTTTGAATTTCAGTAGTTTGTGAGCAGGATGCTTTCCTCTGTGAGCCCGCTGGGAGGGAGGCAGAAAGACACCTGAGTTATTGAATCCTTATAGCCCGGGACTCCAGAAGCACCTCCAATTTTAACGCACTGAGATCTAGGAGAACCTCTTGGAGAATATCATGAAGAGTAAAAATCAGCAGAAGGCGCTGGGTAGGCTGCGTTATAGTCTGTGGGGCGGTGCTCACTTCATGGCACTGAACATGCCTGGATCCACTTTGGTTAAGAGCACATTTTAGCTAGTGTTTTCCAGGAGAACCCTCAGTATAGTTGTTTGTTTCTTTGTTCCCCTCTGAGTATGACTCATCTCACATATGACTATGTTCAAGGCTCTAGGCTGAGCCTCAGCCACGCTCGTGTTTGGGTTACTGTACATTTGAGGGAATCATGAGTCTTTGAGAAGACTCCTTGGAGAGGCTCCCAAGTGTATTGTGTGTGTGCGTCACTTGTAATCTGGATGGGCCTTTTGGCATCCTGGATCCTGCGTGGCACTTCAGTAAAAGGATTAAATGTGAACGATGTTTTCCAATCGTTTGTGTGGCATCTGCACTGTGGCAGAACTGTTCTATGCTTCATTGCAGAGTTCAGCCAGGCTTTCTTGGACCAAGCAGTGAGAAAAACTGGCCAGATCACCAGCTGCACTGCCCCTTCCTTTGGGCACAGCAGGAACACCACTGTGCCCCATGGTTAAAGGCTGATGACGTAGTCATAGCATTCTTTATGACCAAGGACTCTTTGCTCTTAGTAATTTTGCCTATGAGGGGTTCCTTGTCCATGTGCAATGATCACAAATAGAGGTGGAAGGCAGTGAGACTCTGAGCGTTAGTTTTAAATGTCAACTTGTCTTAGCCTACAATCGCCTGGAGTCACGACTCAGAAGTTGTCTAGATCAGATTGGCCTGCTGGCTTCTCTGGAGGAGATTTTCCTGATTGCCTTAACTGAGAGGGAATGAAAGATCCACTCTGAATGTGGGAGACAGTGTTTTATAAACTGCCCCCCCCAACTGGCTGAGAGTGAAGAATAGTGGCTAGGCAGAAGTGATCGAGCAGGAAGCATGGAGCATTGTTTACTTCTGCTCTCTCTGCTGTGGAAGTGACTAGCTGCTTCCTGACTTAACTTCTGAGTTATAGGCTGTAATCTGGATTTTCAAGACTAAATAAACCTTTTCCTCCCCGACCCCGTGTTCCTTTTTTATTTATTTTTTATTTTTATTTTTTTTATTTTTGTCAGGATATTTTATTAGAGCAACGAAATGACATCAGAACAGTGGGTAAGCAGGGAGTCTGTCTAGTGAAAATTTGTGTTTTCTCGGGTTTGTGACACCTTCTGTTCCCATTTATTTGAATGAAAACCTTGAACATACCAATGTTCTGAGCCAATAAAATAGAAACATAAGTATTTTTTTAAGACACTTTTATTTATTTATCTGTTTGATGTATATGAGTACACTGTTGCTGTCTTCAGACACACCAGAAGAGGACATCTGATCCCATGACAGCTGGTTGTGAACAGCCATGTGGTTGCTGGGAATTGAACTCAGGACCTGTGGACGAGCAGTCAGTGCTCTTAACTGCTGAGCCATCTCTCTAGACCGACATGAGTATTTTTTAAAGGTTGGAGGAAAACTACACTTGCAAGGAGTATGTTTTCTCTATATTACTTGAGATCTGTTTTATGAGTTTTTATGATTATTGATATGAACATTTTCAATAGAACTCTTGCCCATTTTTAAGAGGTTTCAATTTCACAGATTGAGGCTAGGAAGTCACTAACATTCATTTGGCAAGCTGTACTGACTATTACAGCATTAGATTTTAGAGGTTATCTAGACAGTGTAGAGTGACCATATGTATTAATAGTATGATAAAAGGTTTTTCCCCTTCCATATCTGGCCCTTTTATAATAACCTAAGATGGTGTCTCTGCTGGACACACTATATTTGTACACCGATAATGTCCATCATATGAAGATAGAGGACTATGCCAGTGTTGGAAATGGAGGAGTGTCTAATGGAATTTTTTCTTAAATAACAGCTCTAGGTTCAAGTTCTCAGAGAAAAGTCTCTACTCAGTGATTTATGCACAGAGGTATTGAGAGAGTACTCTGGGGTCAACATTCCTGGAAGAATGAGGAAGGTTAGGGAGAAGGACAAGTTTAATGCTGGTGACATTGTAAGAGGAACATCAACTGACCCCACAGTGTGCAATGAAACTGGGGTGCCTTAGTGAACCAAATAAAAGCTAAGAGTTGGACCTTATATCTCAAGCTTGGCCGCAGTGGCCATGGGCTGGCTGAAAGAATGAGCAACTTTGGGAGAAGTGGCTACTTAGACATATGCAATTCATAGGCAGAGGTTCTATCAAAACTTCTCAGCAACCAGTGCTTACAGCAACTAGGAAAATGTACATTCAGTTCTGAAGGAGATCTTGATTCTGCAATGGACAGAGCAAGTCTTATTTTGAGGGACTATATTACCATTCAAATTCTGTAAGAATCAAGCTTGAAATCCATCATGCTAATTAACATTACCTGCCTATATTGATTAATCCCTTGGCAGCAAGGGATCGATTTATGCCACTCCCGGAAATGACTCTAAAAGATGCCTGAACTTCTGCAGCATCTTAGTTTGCTGTGAGTGGAGAACAGACATAGTGCATAGTGTTCTTGTTACTAATTGCAAAAATAGTTTATATAACCAAAGATGTGTGCTTTCAAGTACCTTTATCATGTTACTCAAGGCCAACTTGCTTATGTATGGGCTATAGATGATAGCCTATGTTGTAAGGGTATTATGTTGGCCTTAGATGGACAATTTTCACTTTTAACCTCACCACCAAGTCACCAGAGATGCTGCTTTGGAGGGAGCTGGTCCATATCTCAGAGGCATCAATAGCAGCACCCGAATGTCTTGGTCACAGCATCTTGTCCAAAAGAGGGCTGGATGAAGGGCTTAAAAGCAGATTGCAAGGGTTCAGAGCACAGTGATTCCAGTCTCTTTTTATGTGATAGCCTTAGGAAAATTAAACTGTGTTTTTCTATGCATCTCTAAAATGAATAATAATAAGACATATAAAACAGCACCTTCTCAACCTGAATTTTAAAGGTACATGCGAATAACAGAACAAGTGTGCCACTCATGGTCATCATCATCATGTTCATGAGTCTGAAGTAAAAACAGGAGGATTTGACCAATGCACATTTTATGCATGTATGAAATTTACAAGATTTCAAAGGACTAAAGAAAAAAGAACTGAAGATTTAAGCCATAGCATGAAAATACATGGAAGGAGGTGTTAGCTCTTTATAAACTTCATAAATCATTGTGTCATTCTTCAGCATCAGAGGTAAAGCTTTTTGCTATATACATCAAATAATGTTAGTATTAGCAAGGGCAAGTGTCCTTGAATGACCTTGGCATAGACGACAGTTTCCCCAGTCCTCTTCCTAGAGATTTAAAAAGACCAACCTTTTACTCTAGACCACAACTGAAATGGAGTGATTTGGGCAATGCGTTTCTCAGAAAAGCCGGCGCTTCTCATCGCTGATGGATTACCTCACTTAATCTTGCAAACAATCTTGTGAACGCTGCTACTGTAACTTTCTCTCCCCCCCCCCCGCATATGTAGGAGGAAAACAAGATGACCAGAGGCTGTGAATATAAACGGACAGAGATTGGGATCTGAAAAATAACCGTGAGCACAGGCAGCAGTATCACTGCAGAGCTGTGGAGGGACCCAAAGACAAGAATCAGCACAAACCTCTCCCTCCCCGCCTCCCTCTCTCTGTATGCGCGTGCATATATATGTATTCAGAGTACAGATGGCCAGCAGCCCCTTCCTCCTGATGACCAGCTGCAGAGGTGCTCCTCCTGGGGTGGCTACAGACAGCAGAATCATTAGCCTTGCTTTCTCTAGGGCCATCTGTCTCGGGGTTAGTTATTCATCTCAGTAGACTGAAAAGCCGACCACTCCTCTGTCCGTGTAATTACTAAATGACTTGGCATATGTCTCTGCACGAATGTAAAGCAAAGCCGTCCTTGAAAAACAGCCTTTTGTTTTGTGGCTTGTTAAAAAGTAAATTAAGTAAGAGAAGGTGTTAACATTTGTCAACAACGTTTTTGTTTTATTTTTTTATACACATCTAATTTATTCTTTTTTTTAATACCTTTAGCTTTGATCTTTTTTTTTTAATTGGATACTTTCTTTATTTACATTTCAAATGTTATCGCCTTTCCCAGTCCCCTACCCCTGAAACCTCCTATCCCATCCTCCCTCCCCCTGCTTCTATGAGGGTGTTCCTACACCCACCTACCCACTCACACCTTCCCACCCTCAGTTTCCCTCTACTGGGGCATCTGTGGAGCCTTCATAGGACCAAGGACTTCCCCTCCCATTAATGCATGACAAGGCCATCCTCTGCAACGTATGCAGTTGGAGCCATGTGTACTCCTTTGTTGATGGCTTAGTCCCTGGGAGCTCTGGAGCCTGGTTAGTTGCGATGGACCCTCTCTCAGTATTTGGTGAAAGAGAAGATAGCAGGAGGAATCACACTGGTGGGAACAACTGCCCCTGAAGGTTGGCACCTAATCTTTTCCTTTTGGTCTCAGAACTATGAGGTTGATGCCCACATTAACTTAGTTTTAAAAACTATCATATGAAACAGAACTATGCTTAAAGAGGAAGAGATACACGTATGATTTTGAAAAATTAAAAAAAAAAAATCTTACCTTTGGTCAGTTCCCCACAGTTTCTCAGTCAACACACTTTGCTTTTCTATCACTAAAATAAGATATATTCTCTCTCCCTCTCCCTCTTTCTCTCCCCGCCTCCTCTTCCCCCTCCCCTTCTCCCTTCCCTCCCCCCTCTTCCCCCTCCCACCCCCTGCCTCTGGGCATAGGAAGATTCAGAGGTGTCTTGAGAGTTTATCTTGAGGGAAACAGAACAAAATTTTCTGGTGGCCATTTGTGACAAGGGTTTCTAAATAAATAGCAGTAGATGTGGGTAGAAATCATGGGGAGAAATGATGCTTATATATTTTATTTTATAAATAAAGGAACGCAGTGCCTCTGCATGGTCCTGTGCACTGGCAGCTGGAAAGAGATTTTGGCAGAGGATGATATGGTCTAATTAAAATAAGAGGGGGGCCGAGAGACAGTCAGGGTAAGAAGATAAGGAAAATTGGCAAGCATTCTTTGGTATATTGTGTAACTGTCTGTCCAAAGGGATCACGTGGGATCTGAGAGCAAAGGTGAATCAGATTGAGTAAGAGGGCTTAAGGAGACGCTATCCTAGATGAACATAAAACACACCCACAATGGTCACATCCTCCCAGGACTACTGATGGCACCACCCCTCTGCTGGATCCTTTGAAACATAAAATTAATGCAGGCCAGTAAAAACACTTATCTTCTCCCGAGACACTGAGATGTGAGACAAGTTTTCTCTGAGGTCATTTGGCATGATGACCAGATGGTAAATGAAAATAAATGTTAAAAGTCAATGTTTAGACTTTAGGGGCAAGAGCTTCTGGTGTTTAGTCTGTTTCTGAGGGCGTCATAGTATACATTTATATCTGAAAACTGTCTGCACAATCCTGTACTTACATGTAAGGATTTACAGCGTGGGTTTATGACTCTGAAACAACCACCTGAACACATACTACTAAATGTAAATTTGAGGCTGACCAACGAAGGAACAAGAGACCAGTTACTTTGCACAATTCTCTATGTGCTGTCTTTTTCTTTTGCTTACTCTTTCTTGCTATGTAGCTCAGGCTAGCCTCTGTCCTTGAATCTGCAACCCTCCTGCCACTATCTCTGCAGTGCTGGGACACCTGGAAAATGACTTATCTTCCAAGAAAGATAACGCTTGAATTCTTCTTCCCTAAACTCACCCATTACCATCCCGGTTCAATCGGTGGAACTCAAAAGACAGAGAGAGATGTCGTTGCATTAGTAATTGTTCTTGGTTAATCACAAGGAGATAAATTAGCTGGCCTGGGCAGTGAAATCCTGGAAGGAAACTAGACCCAGGTATGTACAGTTTGCACATAGATTAAAAAGCTAACTTACATTTGGACACTTCCTTTATAAAGGGAGTTTGTCAAAGCATTAAAACAATGACTTGATTTTCTAAACTACCGAAGAACCAGTAAGGTTTAAAAATGTCCAAACCCAAAACCCCAAACCAAACCAAACCAACTCAAAACCTATCTTTCATGTCACATACTCAAGGAAATGGAGTTGTTATTTGAATGAAAGGGCACTTTCTACCAATCCATTCAAATGCCTGTCAGTCAGGCAGGCGCACTTCTTTAAAAGTGAGTTTCTTTGCATTGGGTACCAGTGTTGCTTTTCTCACAGTCATTCCGTTGCTCTGCCCTAATAGAGTACCACCACTCTGGATAAGGGACATGTTCTCTCGTTTCTGACTGTCCATCCTGTCTCCCTGCCATAGTAATTGGATCAGAAATGTTACATGATAGGGGTTGTTCTAATTGGACCATGGTGTTTATTTGTAGTTAAAAAAGAATCCCTCCTGGATGGTGTGGAGTGTCGATGTGGAACTGCTACAGGTAATCCGAGGAAAGACAGTCTAGAGAGAAACCTGAAATCTCAATGTGGGAGCATAAGTGAATGCCTAAGGGATGAGATGGAGGCCAGGTCACGTGATTTCTGGTACCAAAGCATCCTTTGGGCTACAAGAGGATCATTGCATGCATCAGCCACTGCAATCCATCTGTATAGTATTCTCAGCTGCCCAGGGACTCGTCCATGAGTCTATGGTTAGGGTATTTCATTGTATGTAGTACTAAAATTGTTTGACTAATACTTAGATAAATGTCGTTTTGTTCCTATTTTGTAATGGATGATACTTTCACGTTTTCATAATTTCTCATAGGAAATAGCAGGCTAAAACCTGTTTACCAAAAATTTATTACTGTGATATTATTACCTATAGATTGTGGAAAAAATAACTCTATTCTGAGTTTTTAAAAAAAATGTTTTTAGTTTTGAAATTTTATGTATTCTTTGTGCAGGTGCTCAGTGAGTCCAGAAAAGGGCATTGGCTTCCCTGGAGCTGGAGTTACTAGAGGTTGTGAGCCTTTCAACCTGAATTCTGGGACTTGAACTAGCCCCCAATTAAGAGTTTTGATATAGCCGGGCAGTGGTGGCATATGCCTTTAATCCCAGCACTTGGGAGGCAGAGGCAGGAGGATTTCTGAGTTCAAGGCCAGCCTGGTCTACAAAGTGAGTTCCAGGACAGCTACACAGAGAAACCCTGCCTTGAAAAACCAATTGATGTAATTTGTAAACACTTTGTTTATCTTGAGCTCTAGACAGTATTTTAGATCTGATTGTAATAATTGTCATAGTGGGAGTTACCATTTATAAGCTGCTTATTTTTACTTTCTAGGTGCTCCTATGAAGGAGTGGAGCAATTCCTGTCTCCATTTCCCACACCTGGAATGGAAGGTGCAGAGCTGCAGCTGAGTGGCTTACCTTCATGGTACCACCCACCTTCCTCTCAGGATGGTGCTGTGCTGTTAGCATTCCCAGCCTGAGAGCCTGTAAGGCTTGAAAGAAGAACGTCACTATGTCCTTTGAGTATGTTTGTGTGTGCAGTTTTTGCTAACAGTGACTCCCAAATTTGCTTAAGGATTTTGTGTTGGCGTCTGTGCATTCTGATGCTTCATAGTGTGTCGCCAGGCTCTGCTTTGATCTCTGCATAGTGATGTGTGTATCTAATAGCATGATAGTACTGTCAAGTCTTGAATGTCACATCTGAGAAGGGTCACAGGGCTATACAACTAAAACGTTGGTGAGCATACCCCAAGCTAGCGATATGATGCATAAGATGCTGCTGGCTCTTCACAGGGCATGTTTTTTTTAGGCTATCTTTCATCTTTGAGAGCTTCCTTAGGAGCACACTGTTCCAGTAAAGAAAACCTACTTGATTTCCTCCTGCCTTCTCTTTTCTGTTGCCCATACACCATCTTCTTTGTAAACAACTGGTCTAAAAGCAGGGACTAGGCAAATCTGGCTATTAAATGTGGCAATAATCTGAGACTAGGACCCAGCCCTGATGGTACATATTATGCAGAATAATATGTGTTTTCCGTTATACATTCACACCACTGTGATGGTTTGTATACGCTTGGCTCAGGGAGTAGCACTATTTGGAGGTGTGGCCTTGTTGGAGTAGGTGTGTCACTGTAGGTGTGGGCTTTAAGATTCTCACGCTGGCTGCCTGGAAGGCAGTATTCTGCTAGCAGCCTTCAGATGAAAATGCAAAACTCTTAGCTCTGTCTGCATCATGCTTTCCTGGATGCCACCTTGATGATGATGGACTGAACCTCTGAACCTGTAAGCCAGCCCCAATTAAATGTTGTACTTTATAAGACTTGCCTTGGTCATGGTGTCTATTCACAGCAGTAAAACCCTAACTAAGAAAACCACTCTTTGCAATTCTGCAGTACCATTCAATTCACTGTTATTAAGTACAGTCACTGCAGCTACTGACTGTGCAGAAGAACTCCAGGTACAGAAGCACATAAGCTCCAGGGAGAATGCACTTTGACCTCTCCTTCCAGTTCCAGCAAAACATTGTTTTTGTTTTCTGTTTTTTGGGTTTTTTGTTTGTTGTTTGATTTTTTTTTGTTTTGTTTTGTTTTTGTTTTTTTGAAAGTGGGCAACATTTATTCCATTGCTCTGGGCCTGACACTTCTGATCAGAATGGGTGGCTATGGCCATAAAGCCTTTCTACTCATTCTACTCAGGAATTCACATCGTTAAGCCATTTGGTTCCCACTCCAGACCTCCCCAAGGGCTTTGGGTATGCTGCCTAGGGGAAGGAAATTCCATAATAATTTTTCACACTCTCTCAGTCACTAACTATACATTTTTTAAAAAAGGTAAAGTAGTTCTTCAGATTGTTTTTAGATTGATGACAGAGAGAGCGATGACTGGGAAAATAGCCCAAGCTCCTGCCAGCAACGTAACCATGGAGCACGCTGGGTCAACCTTGATAGCCATAGGGAGGGAGAGAGAGTTGAGATAATGGCAGGTTGGCTCTGCAGGCACAGGCTGGAAACCCAGAACTCCAAGGAAAGATATGTTTGTACACTTGTCAAGGGTATACAGTGCAGGGCTCAAAAGCTGTTGACTTCTCAAGTTTGCCTAGAGCCCACAAAACCTGATTAATTCAGTAACACTGAACCTTAGAGAAAATTTTCAGACGGACTCCTGCCTGGCTCACTGTGACCTTGCAGAAGTTAAGTTCTTGGATAATTTGGTTTCATAGAGGAAGAATCTGTGCTAAATGTAAACATTTGTGGCCTTAATTTTCATTTACCTTGAATAATTTTAAGATTGATATAATCAATATGTCTCATAGATAATTTTTTTTTGTCTTCTTAATATCAACTTAAAGATCTAGACTTAGCAGAGTGGTTAGTGGTCTTTCCAAATGTAGAAGTGCTGATTTAAAGCCATGAGTGTCTGAGTTGAAAGAATACAGGTAGTTTACTATCTTATCCATTCTCAGAAGATTTATCAATCCTGTTCTCCATGCAAATAAACCCAGAACCTTTAAGGCTGAAATTTATATATAAATTGCTGACACTTGTTTTAGGAGTTCTAAGCTTGTGATAATACTTTCTTCACTTTCCACTTTGGTTACAAATTTTTGGGAAAAGCTGGCACGGCTTTCTCTTCTGTATTTAACAGAAGACAGCAATTTGTGAATGTACATCTAAACTTTTAAGATGTATTTTACATATATAAACATTTACATATACAAAGTTAACTGTACTCTAAGTCCTTCTACCATCACAAAGAATTATCTGCTATTAATTGACCTTTTTCCCTTCAGATTTTTCCTTCTTCAGTAATACATATACATAAAATAATAAAAATGCCTATGGTAACCTGGGGAGATAGTAAGTCAGTATTTACCTTATAAGCAAGAGGAGTTAGGTTCGGTCCCCACAATCAGTGCTTAAAAAAACCACACATTCCAGCACACACACATCAAACCAAACCAGACCAAACCAAACCAAACCAAACCAAACCAAACCAAACCAAACAATACCTTTTTATGATGGTGGCCTGCACTTGTAACCATTCTGTCAGGGCAATGGGAACAGTCAGATTACTGGGGCCCATTGGCCAACTTTCTTCACCTGCCTGATGAACCAGGCCAATGGGAACTTTTTTCTCAAAAGTAGATAGACAGCACTTGAGGAACAAGCTATACTTTTCTGCTATTCTACACACACACACACACATACTCACACATACACTCACACACACACATATATATATACATGCTCACACATGTGTATGCAAATATACAATGTGCAAGTGTTAATAGTTAAAGTAATATAGATTGGTAGGTTTTCTTTCTACCTTTCCCTTATTTATGTTGACCATTTCTGAATTAGGGTCTTGCTAGGTAACTCTGGCTGGTCTCCATCCAACTCATGGTCTTTCTGCCTGAGGTAAATGGTTTTAGAGGATGCTCTGTCATATGCTACTTGGCACTCAGTATTTCTCCAGGCATGAGTTTTAGAGCACAAGGAATAAAATTACAAGTAGATGCACCAAGTTTTATTTTTAACATCCGTGATGTTGGAAAGAAATTGTTTCTTATATATTTTTTTTTTCAGTGCTACGGATTGAACCCAGGGCTTTATGCTTCCCATGCACAGACACTATCATAAAGGTAAATCCTCAACTGTGGCCTGAATATTTGAACTTATAAAATTTCTATTCCCTTGGGGCTGAAAAATATGACTCAGAGATTAATAGCCCTTACTGTTCTTGCAAGGCACCTAGGTTTAGTGCACATGGCATCTCATAGCTATCTGTAACTCCAGCTCCAGAGAATCTTGTACTCCCTTTCAGCTTGTTTTGGTACCAGGCACACACATGGTGTATGCACATGCAGGCAAAACACCCATTTACATAAAGTAAAAATAAATCTTTAAAAAGTTCAGTATCCTTAGAATTACTAGGTGAAAGTTCATAAATGCATTTTTAAAGAAAGGTAGTATTTTTAAAAGACACTTAATGAATGTCTTCACCTTTCCCTCTGAAATGAACATACCAGTCTCTCCTTTCATGAAGCATGCATGAATGTATATATATATATATATATATATATATATATATATATATATACTCATTGAAACAAATAACAAAATGTTAAGAACAACTTAGTATTTGCTGGGCAAATTTTTCTCTAATTATTTTTTAATTATTTTCTTACATTTTTCTGTCTGGTTATTTTCTGTCTGGTTGGTAGTGCTACAGGGAACACCATTTCCCATTTTTCTTTTTTAGCCTTGAAAAATAATCCTATTATCTTTATAGAGTAAATGTACCTCACAAGTGCTACTAAGGATTATTGCTTCTGAGCTCATTACTGTGAAAAGGAGAAAGCTTCTCAAATGGCAGTCGATGGTAAACAGCACGCCTTGTGCTTTGCTGTGGCCATCAGAGATGCTCCCAGCATCCAGTGACACATGTATGCAACTCTCTTCTAATTTCAGCCACAGGCACAGTTGACAGCCTGTGCAAACAGTGGCCCTTACCTCCTGCTTGGCCTGGATCTTGCTATAGCCTCTTGCTGGTTTTTCTCTATTCTCCCGTTGGGTATTTCCAATCCCAGATCTCTCAGCTGGGGGACACTGATCAGACCAAAGATTCAGGGGTGCAAGAGGAATTATTGCCCAGAGGATACTGTTCAGACAATGGGAGAAGAGAACCAGATGAGAAGGTGGGATAACCTTCATGGTAGACCATCCAAGGGGTTCCCTATGTGCTTCTCAGAATCTCTTTCTTGCTTACAAAAAAAAAAAAATCAACAAAACACCGTACAGTGGCTTTTCTATGGTTACCTGCTCCATTTCTTTCTTTGAGTATTAGCTTTCAAAAAGAACAAATGCAACCAAGTCTTCATTCTTTCCTCTTGTCTTTAAGTAACAGTAAGCAAGTTAACACAACTTCCCCTTCTTTAACAGAGCTGATTCTTCCAGTACTCTGCTTTAGAACATATTCAGTTAGCTGACTCAGTCATTAAATACTGAGTAATGTTACTGTTTATCTTCGAGTTTACATGCTGCAAAATGAGTCTTCAATGCATCATCTTGGATTTATGGTCCTTGGTAGGAGGTATGGGAAACTTTTCTTGTTCTGAGGCAAATTCATATTTCAGAACCTACTGCTCTAGCCCTATTGCTTTGGTTTGTCAATGACCATTTTGAACTCCATACCTCCCGTCATTTTCTCCCCATATGTGTCCAGTTTTCTCTTCTTCTAGGACAATAGTCATATTAGTGTAGAAGCCACCCAAATGACCTCACTTTTACTCAGCTCTGTAAAGAAATCCAACCTCCAGAAAAGTGGTAATTAGAGTTGGGACTTCAATTTATAAACTTGGTGGTTTTGGAGTACAGTTTAACTCATGACCTGTCTCTAGAACAATGTGATCTCCACCATATTATTCCACAAGCCTCTATGACTTCAACCATGTGAGTGCTTGGCCTAAGGGAGTGGTTCTGTGTTGAGGTGCTAAACTCCATATATCCACAGAGATGGAAACTTTTTAAGATCTCTGCCTCCTGGGTTTCCCAAATCTGTACATCTAGTCCTTTCTGTTGGTTTCAGGATTCATGTTCCAACTGCTTAGATTTATTCTCATGCATGGGGATTAGTTAAGGCTGCTCAGCCCTTGAGAAATCTCACTCCTGTAGGTAGAAACTAGTGCTTAGGACCAAGCATCACAATCACTGTAACATTGCTTCAGAAACAAACAAAAAAAAGGAAGACATACATTCATTAAGACACATAACAGTGCATATGAAATTCAAATGGAAATCTGTGAAATCCAATGGCTCCCTTTCTCTCAAATTTTGCCCTCAGTCCCACTCCCAGAAGAGTGACCAGCACTTTTTATATAGTCACAGATGTGTTGTTGTTTGATTCTCTGTTGTGATAAATGCCATGAGCAAAATCAACTTGGAGAGGAAAAGGTTTAATTTCATCTTATAGGTTATATCTCTTCACAGAGGGAAGTCAAGATAGGACGCCAAGACAGGAACTGAGGCAGAACCATGGAGAAACACTGCTTATTGACTCTTTCCTATAGCCTACTGAATCTGTATTCTTATATAACCTAGGTCCACCAATCTAGGAATGGTACCCTCCACAAGGGGTCAGACTCTCTCACCTCAATCAGCAATAAAGAAAATGGCCCTTCAGATATGCTCATAGGACAATCTGATGAAGGTGACTCCTCCATTGAGACTTGTCTTTCCAGGCATGTCTAAGTTTGTGTTAGGATGACAAAAACTAACCAGAAGAAAGGAATTTCACCTTTCAGGATCACTGATTAGTTATGGAATTACCACCCAGATGCCCATTAAGCATTAAAAATTGTTAAAATTCATTCTTTCTTCATGATATATCTTGCAATACTGTGATAACAATGATAGCAATTCCATTTATTGACTGTTCATTAATTGCCAGTTACTTATGGGCCATAACCTAAATGCCTCTAAAGGTCTTATCCATGTTTTTCCGATAAGAAAATGACTTAGGTTTAGAATGTCTGTCTTAGTACATTTAGGAAGCTACACAAAACACCATTGACTGGATAATTTATAATTAATAGAAATTATTTCTCAGTGTTCCAGGAGCAGGGAAGTTTAAGACCAAGACATGAGGGATTCTGTTGGACTCACGTCAGGGGAGTCAGGGTACCCCAAAAACACGAGAGGCCTTCTTGTTGTAAAAGCATGAGGCAGTTTAATGATGGGGCCCCAGGCCGATGCTTATCTCATGCAGGAGGCAGAGGCATTGACCCTGAGACCCAAAAGCTAGGGGTTTTTATAGGGAGTTATAGGGAGAGGGTTGGGGGATTTTGGGGGAACTTGGCGCAACTTCACACAATTGGCTTGATTACAAGTCAGTAGAATAATACATGCAGGTTGTAGCATCAACAATTCCAAGGAGGGTCAGCGAGACCCAGGCCGCCAGATGGCCACTGAGTCAATCAAAAAAATAACCCAAAACAGTTCCTGTGTTTATGTCTATCCTTGGGGCCACCCATCCTCAGGAATGTCCAAACAAGGGGCTCTCCTGGACTTGCCTGGACTTGTTATTGTAAAATCTTCAGCTAGGCCTTCAGGGCCTGTCAGGCCTCAGGCCTTCAAGTTCCTAATATTGCCCTATTTGTCTCATGTTATACTTTTGACTATAAGTTCTTTGCTTTCCTTGAATTCAGTTCCTTTCATTTTCATGTTTGGTGGGAATTCTCTCTGCTTCACAGAACTTCCTGATCTGTGCTCACATGATAGAAGGAGCAGCCAAACTCCTGGGGCCTCTGGCCAGGGCTTCCATCCAATTCACAAGGGAGCTTTGCTCATGTTCTAGTTACCTATTTAATGTCCAACCTCTTACCATCATTGTCCCAGGATAAGACTTCAGCATGGAACTTTCAGCATGTCAATTTTGAGGGACAAAAACCTTCAGACCTTATCAATGACAAGGAACAATGGAACCCTGTGAATGGCTCACATAGTATTTGCATGTGGACATGCCTGAAACCTAAGCACACCTTTCATTACTTTCTTAAACGGTTAGGTATTCTCTGCTATCTGCTATCTATACCCAGGTGGACCCTCCTAATGCACAAAGGCTATTTGTGACCTCTGCTTTGACCTTGCCAGCCCGTCTGAAGGAAAATGCTTTCTTAATCTGTCATAGCCTCCAGCTTTTGTAAAATTCTAGTCATTTTCACCTGCTGCTGTCTGGTTGGCTCCAGTTAGTTCTGCTGGCCATGCTTTGTATGTATAACACCATCTTCCCAAATGTCTCTGAAAAATTTTAGGGCTAGCTTTTTACTTTGTAAAATAGGCCACAAGTATTTTGAACCATAATCTAAAATGCTTCTGATAGTTAACTCTTATAAAACTCTAGCTCTTAATAATGTGTTATCCGCAGGAGACATCTGCCCCATTCCAGTATTGGTAATAGAAAAGCCTTCTTAAATCCACATCTCATAATATGTTACTGCAGGCAAATGCTTCTTAGCTGTTTTCATAGAATCTTCTCTCACACAACAATAAAAGGCAGTCCTCCATTTCAGTGTAGCTACTGAGAAAATGGAAATGCCTTTTAAAGTTGGAGAGGACAAAAGAGTAGTTAAGGATATTTGGCTTGAGATAATTGCTTACATTGTTGGTGAGAGCCAAAGTGGTTTCTTATAATGCAATAACCACTGCATTTTAAATAAGCAACGCAGATGGGGTTCACTCTGTGCATACATAAATAGCTGTAGGAAAATGAACGTTCTGTTAAGACAGTTACATTTTAAAACCACAATATCCAACATTTTTTTTTTGTTAGCAAACATTTCATGTAAATAATTACTCATTCTGACATCAGCTATTTACTTACAATCATAGTTTTGTTTGAAAAGGGTCACATAAAGTGCACATATAAAACACATGCAAGACACACATCTATACATTACGTAAATTTGAAAAAAGAGTACTTTTAGATAAAATTGTAAATTCAGGTAGTTTTCTGGGCTCACAGAACTCCCATCCATGTATTCAGATAGGAGATAACAACAACAAAAGAATCTCATTTTAGTAGGATGTTTACATCTGTAATTAGCACACATAGGCTTTCCCCCCCCCCCGTCCTTCATTATTTCCTGAACAATAGCATAGTATCTGTAGCAATGACTTATGTTACAGTGTATTTATTAGACACTGTAAGTAATATGGAAATTATTTAAAGGACACAAGAGAATGTTATAAGTCAGTGCTACATTATTTTTACAAAAGAGATGAGCAATTATAAAGTTTTGTATAGATGACAAGGTCCTAGAATTCATTTCATTTCTATAACAACAGATGACTCCAAATGTTCCTAAAAATTCCAAGTGTAATTCTTGGTATTGAAAAGAGACCTGTAGTAAATTTCATGAAATAATAATGTATTTAGGGTTGGCAAGAACTAGCAATTATGAAAAGAAAAAAATCATGTTTTGAGGCCTTCATTTTCCTTGGGTGAATAGTTAAGAGTAAAAATAGTTGGTTATGGGGTAGATGTAGACATATAATTAATTTTAATAAGTAATAAAATATTTCAGGAACTGGAGCTATAGCTTAGTTGGTAGGGTGCTTGCTTAGTTTGCAGAAATACAGGAGGCCTTGGGTTTTATTCACACTACTTAGAAGCAAGGAAAGGGAAGTGAGTTGATTAGTTTTACTTATTGACTTGATTTTAAACTTATAACACCTGGAAGAAGATTCTTAATGAAGAATTATCTAGATCAGGTTTGCCTGTGGGTATGTCTCTTGGAGACTGCCTTAATTGTTAACTGATGCAGAAAGATCCACTGAAGGTGGCACCATTCCTTAGGCAGGGGTTTCTGAACAGTATAAAGGAAGAGAAAGCTACCTGAGAGCAAGTGAAAAAGCAGGCAGACAAGCAAGCAAGCAAGCAAGCACAAATCTATTCTCTCTCCATGCTCATTCACTTTCTGTTCTTAACTGTGGATATGATATTCTGTAAGTGTCTGCCGTGACTTCCCTGCTTTGATGGTCTGTAACCTGGAATGTATAAGCCAAAGAAACCCTCTCTTTCCTAAGTTGCTTTTTGTCAGGATCTTGTATCAGAGCAATAGAAACAAAGCATGAATAAAAAGAAAAGAAACCTTCCAAAAGTATGGTATTAGTTCTTCAGTGATAGGTTTGAGGGTCCTAATGGCTTCATGTTCTTGCCAAGTAGACAGTCTTTTAGATTTTAGTCATTTTTGTGGGTGTCTGGTGATATTTTGGTTTTAATTTGTACTTTATTATTGAATAAAAATGGAATATCTCTTAAGATATTTATTGCACTTTGGTTGCTTTTATATAAAGTGCCTTTGCCTATTAAGTGTTTCACTTGTTTAATTGAATATACCTTTTTATTTTTTAATGTTTTATTAGATATTTTCTTTTTTTCCAATTTTTATTAGGTATTTACTTCGTTTACATTTAAAATGCTATCCCCAAAGTCCCCTATACCCTCCCCCCCCGCTCCCCTACCCACCCACTCCCCCTTATTGGCCCTGGTGTTCCCCTGCACTGTGGCATATAAAGTTTGCAAGACCAAGGAGCCTCTCTTCCCAATGATGGCTGACTAGACCATCTTCTGCTACATATGCAGCTAGAGAGACGAGTTCTGGGGGTGCTGGTTAGTTTATATTGTTATTGCACCTACAGGGTTGCAGCCTGCTACAACTCCTTGGGTACTTTCTCTAGCTCCTCTATTGGGGGCCCTGTGTTCCATCCAATAGCTGACTGTGAGCATCCACTTCTGTGTTAGCCAAGCACTGGCATAGTCTCACAAGAGACAGCTATATCAGGGTCCCTTCAGCAAAATCTTGCTGGTGTATGCAATAGTGTCTGTGTTTGGTGTCTGATTATGGNNTGGACCCCTGGGTGGGGCAGTTTTTGGATGGTCCATCCTTTCATCTCAGCTCCAAACTTTGTCTCTGTAACCCCTTTCATGGGAGTTTTGTTNCCAATTCTAAGAAGGGGCAAAGTGTCAACATTTTGGTCTTCCTTCTTCTTGAGTTTCATGTGTTTTACAAATTGTATCTTGGGTATTCTAGGCTTCAGGGCTAATATCCACTT
>NC_034601.1:76649931-76701885 GCF_900095145.1 Mus pahari
GCTGATACTTGCATCTATGGTTCCTGATTTCTTTCCTAGGGTTTCTATCTCCAGAGTTGTCTCCCTTTGGGTTTTCTTTATTGTTTCTACTTCCCTTTTTAGGTCTTGGATGGTTTTGTTCAATTCCATCTCCTTTTGGTAGCTTTTAGTAGCGTTTTCCTCTAACTCTTTTAGGCATTTTTGTGTTTCCACTTTAAAGTCTTCTACCTGTTTACCTATGATTTCCAGTATTTCCTTCTTAAAGTCCTCCATCATCATCATGAGANGTGACTTTAGATCCATGCCCTGCTTTTCTTGTTTGGTGGTGTATCCAGGACTTGCTATGGTGGGAGAGTTTGGTTCTGATGATGCCAAGTAACCTTGGTTTCTGTTACTTCTGTTCTTATGCTTGCCTCCTGCCATCTGATTATCTCTAGTGCTTGCTGCCCTCAATATATCTGATTGGAGCCTGTCCTTCCTATAATCCCAGTTGATTATTAATTCCTATTGATCAGGACATCTCAGAGTACAGATTTCTGTGATTCTTTGATTGTGGGCTCCTGTGAACCTGAGATTCTGGATGTGTCTGAGTTCTTGGCAATCAATCTCCTCTGAGACACTCAAATACTAGTGTGACCCAGCTCCTGTTATCCTGAGATTCTGTTGTCCTAAGATCCTGGGCGTGTTACAGTGCGTGCAAGTGGTGTCTCCTTTGAGGACCATGGAGTTATCTGGTCAGTGATCCTAAGATCGCTTGGGCAGTCTGCTAGGGACTGTGGGGTGTCCACCGAATCTGCGCCCTAGGTGACCTGGTGCTGGTGCAGACTGGAAGGGATTTGTGCCCCTGGTCAGGCTGGTTCTCTGCTGCCCTAGTGCTGTCTCAGGTCCCGCATGCAATTGGATTGGAGCAGAAGTTGTGTTCCTCTCACCAGTGATCCTAAGATTGTGTGGGCAGTCCTCTAGGGACCATGGGGGTGTCTGCCCACTCCACGCCCTAGGTGACACAATGCTGGCACAGACCGGAAGCCCCTTTTTATTTTTTGAGGAAATAAAAGGCTGAAAGAATCTCTTGATCATGAGTGGAATTTTTATTATTTCTTTTGTTGATTTGTTCCTAGAGAACTTTAAACCGTACTTCATTTTGCTGATCATATATATGCATATAACTATCTCTCTTTATATATATCTATGTATCTATATCTATATAACTATCTCTCTATATATCTATGTATCTATATCTAATCTATAGTTATAACTGTTATGCGTAATTAGGAAAATCAACTGGTCTGTGGTTGTTATGTTAGAAGTAACATGATTTGTATTGATGTTCTGGATCCAAGAGACTTATTATTTAAAAGAAAATAATCAGAATACACACACACACACACACACACACACACACTTAAGGATTCTTACTATACTTTGGTATTTGCATTTCATTTTAGTCATCAAACTAATTTTTTAGTACAAAGCTAATGCTATGTTGTGTGCTATCAGTAAAGGCATCCTTCAGAAGATATATAAATTATACATATCAATAGGGTGATTATTAATGAAATAGTAATCTCTATCAGTTTAATCACTGCACAATTACAGTTATATCAAAATCCATTAAGAAATAAAAGACTTATGCAAAACTGCACACATAAAACTGGTATTGCAGCCTTTCCCACCATTCAGGATTTAAGTTCATCCAGCAGGATTTTGTGCTTTCCACAGAGAACTCATAGGGCTGAGGTCAGAAGCCAGGAAACAAAGAGGGTACAGGAGGCTAGGCAGCTGAATGAATTCAAGGAGTTCTCTCCGGGTGTGACATACTTTAGTTTTTGGCACATGAATAGAGACCAACAGGCACTCAGGCACATATGGCCCCCACACAGGGTGTACTGAACCAGGCACAGAAGCCTACGGGCAGACACACCCAGACAGACTGGTACAGAGACCCTGACCACAAGGTCATATTTACACAAAAGCATCTAAACTGGCACTTTGTCAGAAATAGTTAAAGGACAGATTTAACTTGTCTGTTCTGCTTGTTCCTGAATATCTACTGTCAAGCCACGATTGGGTAATGCATGGGTCCCTGGATGTCCAGTGTTGACCACATCAGTGTTATGTTGAGTGAACTTTATTTAGCTCTCATAGACTTCTGTTTCCATTATAGTTTTTTAGGCTTTGTTGTTTAACTTTGCAATTGTTCTTATTGAAATTTTTAACACATTATAAATGTTATGAGAGTAAAAATATTATAAGTAACTAAGAAAATTGACTGTTCTGTGCTTGATAGAAATAACATGGCTTGTATTTATTCTCTGGGGTCAGGAGATCCACCCATTGTTTAAAAAAAGTATTCAGTATATTTAGTAGCATACACTGTTGGAAGTTTAAATCTTTGAGACATAGATAACTTGCTTTTAATATTAAAAAATTATTTTCCTAATTTTAAAAACCATTTCCTAAAAGGTAAAACTAAGATTTGCCTTCTGAATGTGTGTGTGTGTGTGTGTGTGTGTGTGTGTGTGTGTGTTTGTGTGTGAGACGACTTCAATGGAGGGAAAAGGAAGTCTCCCAATGCTGGATTAAGTATATGGGTTTATTTTGGGGACAGTCATGAACATTACATATAGAACATTAAAAATAGAAGTTTTAGATGCTGCTTCCGTGGGCTTGGTTAGAGAGCAAAACAATTACTTGGTGGTTTTATGAGCACTCCTGATATGTAATATTTATTTTGATTTGCTCCACATTTATATCTAGTGCAAGTTGTAAAGCTCCATCAGGCCATCAAGAGATTTCAGAAGTCATAATGAGAACAGCTCTTAATGATGGCTTTTTTTTAAAAAAACATATTCACTTTGAAGTGTACTAAAGACATATTCATCTAAGGAAAACAATCTCTGCATCCTAGATTAACTCTTACACACAATAAAAATTTCCATGTGCTTGCAGAGACAACACAAAAATCAATAATCTGAAATGAGCAAGAAGACCGAAAATACAGGGTAGACAAGGCTTATTTTGTATGAGACAAAAGAAGAACTATTTACTGCTTGGCAGACAGATTAATACAGTCTACTTTGCCTGTTTGCTTCCTGTGTTTCAATAGTTGTGTGTATTTTCAGAATTTTAAGCAAAGGCATTGAAGGAGAAAAGGAGGCATTCAGAAAGCTGAGCTTTGTGAATGACTAAGGACTTTCAGAAAAACAATATGTTCTCAATGAACCATTGCCTCTTCTTATTTCCAAGAACCTCATCTTTGCATTTTGTTGTGCAACCAACTTGTGAAATTATGATAAATAATGATGTCGTGTTATCAGGGACAGTTCTTAAATTTGTCCATTAACAAGACTGGATGGTAATAGAGCAACTGGTTGTAGATATATTTGACATTTAAGAAATCTTTGTTATTAGACATTGAAAAGTAATGCACTGGCTTAATGATATGCATTCAATGTTATGAAGCATGGAAAGAGAAGGAAACTCTTAGATGTGGCACGGGTCCAGAATTGGCTGGGTATCTGAGTGCCCTATGACTTCACCAGAAGGCCAGAGCTTTCCTCATGCTTTGCAAGACACAGCTGGGATATGAGAGAGAAGAAAAGACTCTTACAAGACAATGTAGGACTTAAACCAAAACAACAAACAGTCAAACAACCAGAAAACCCTACAAAACCCACCACTATACTACCAAAAATCCCACCAGGGCTTGGTGTCAATGTGCAATTGCTCTGTACTGTGTGACAGTTTATATTGGTAATCCCAGACTTCAGGAAACTGAGGTAGGAAGATTATGGATTCTAGACCAGTTTCTGCTACGGTATTTTGAGCTGTCTCAAAATGGAAGACCCATACCCATATGAATGAATGCAGGCAATTGCTCACACAGAGAAAGGGGGGAGGAAAAGAGAGAGGGAGAGGGAGAGGGAGAGGGAGAGGGAGAGGAGAGAGGGGAATAGAAGATTATGATTGCTAAGAGAAGGAGGTTTGAATTTTGTTTGAAAGGCAACTATAATTCATAGCTAATCAGGGTTTTGTTTGTTTGGTTTTGGTTTTGCAAACAATGAAACCCCTTGTGATGGTTTGATGACTGTGTTTTAAGACAACTGATACTATAACATCCTTGGAGTTTTTAATTCTATAGATAAAATTAAAATAGCATTCATGCCATCTTGGGGCATTTCTACTTATTGATAAAGTTATGGCTCAGTTGATCAGCTCGTGTATGTGGATGAGCTGTAATTTTCATTGCATGTGACATATTATCAAAGTTGAGATCATAAAGCTAATGCCTTCCAGCTACAACATAACCTAGGTTTTAAAGTATTGCCTTTGAGACCATTACTCAAGAGTACCTACTATTGGGGTTGGGGATTTAGCTCAGTGGTAGAGTGCTTGCCTAGCAAGTGTAAGGCCCTGGGTTCAGACATCAGCTCTGAAACAAAAACAAAAGCAAACAAACAAACAAAAAAACAAAGTACCTACTATGAGTCAGGTAACTTGGGGAGGTGTAAGGATACATTCCTCACCATCTTGTTGGTGAAACTGGCCATGGATACAATTTTAGCGCACTCAAAATTAAAGGTCAAGTAATATACATGCAGTAATAAATTATTTTAAGCTTCTAACAACTTAATTTCCAACCTCTATTTTAGTTGTAAGCTCTAGAAATTTTAGCTAGCTGAGGGTTTTCTCTTTATTTTAATTCTAGAATTTCCAATGTTTTATTTATTGTTAATGTTAAATTTTGAATGCAGCCTTAATTTTCTCCAGTAATGGATTTTGTACACATTGAAAAGTACTTAGGTTTGAGATAACCTTATCACTTTCAGGGAAGTCTAGAAGGATTCTGAAATATAAATTAAGGCTTGGGTCTATAGCTCAGAGGGAGAGAACTGATCAAGCATTCACAAAGCCCTGATTTTGACATCTAAGGACACACAATAAAAATTTCCAGGAGCTAATTTCAGTCAACTTTTATATTTTCTCCTATAGCTGAAGAGCATAGCAACAAACATCTTTTAGTCCTCAGCTTGACATCAGTTCTTTCTACGGTGTCATGGAAATAGGAGTTTTTGTTTTACTACAAGGTAGAATATTAATAATTATTGTAGACATTGTCCTGTTGATCTGTGCACCTGAGCAGTCTGTGGACCCTCGGTTCTGGCAGTCACAGAACACACACAATCACACACAGTCACACACAGTATATGCTGCTGTCTTAGGCACTTTGGTATCTTGTAGAGAAACTTACCCTTCTACTGTTTCTGATGTTTTCCTGGTGGGGCATACTCTTGCTCTTATTCAAGCAGGTACTTGAGTACCTGTTTGTTCTCCCCTCTGAGTGTCAGGATGAACTAATCTGTCTACCAGCTCTTTCTGGATACATTCTTGTGGATTAAGTCTTCCTTAACATGTACTAGGTTGACTTCTCTAAGTGACTCAAACAAAGTAGACTAATTTGTGGGTTCCTTCTATAGGACAGGTAATTATCCAGTTCATGAGTGCAGATTGGTTCTTCTCCCCTCTCCATGGTGCATGAGCATGATCTGATACTCAATGATATTTGTGTATTTGTCTACAAATTTTAGCGGTCCTTTGTGGCAGAATTTGATCCTTTAAACCACCAGTGGAGAGTTTCTCCCAGGACAATATGCAGTTCCTTTCATGGGGCCACTATAGGGGAGATGAGGTATATCAGAGGTGCAGCAAGATTTACCAAGGACTTTTGCTTTTTTTTTCCTTGCTTATATATGAATAGTTTCTGTCCATGAAGATGGATATTCATCATAGAATTAACTTCAGGCTTTTAAAAATGAGATATTTGAATTTTGCCTTTAATTGGTTCCTAGGTGATTACACGTTTTGATTAGGTGACTCTGAAGTCAAATGTGTAGTTGCTTCTGATATCACCATTTTGGAACTTGTCAGTTTTCTGCATCTGAAGTCACCACAATTAGACTCATTCTTTTTTGTTTGTTTTTGTTTTGTTTTCAAGCAACTTTGCATCTCATGGAACCATGATAATTAAAGACTTGCAAGCATATTTTGAAAGTTTTCGTGATTTATTATTTTTCTGACTCGAGCAAATAGGAAAAAAATAGAAAGTACTAAAATAACAAACTATGGCCTTCAAATTAAAGTCTTGGAGATTGTAAGCATTATTTCCTTTCTCATGGTTCATCTGGGTACCTACAGTGAAAATAAGTTTAAATGTGAGCCCATCTCTGGTACACAGAGGGAAGGAATAAGGTGATTAAGTAAGGGCATTTTCCTTGGATTTTATTCTTGGCTTCAGCATGGATTTTATTGGATTCCCTCCTAAGCGATTGCCTTTTGTATTATGAGCCCTCATTGCTCACTGCAGCTGGGCTGCTGGGAACTACAGCATTGTATTTTCTGTGTTTAGGAAGAAATATCATGTTCTAGCCTCTCATTTCACATTTTTATGACTTCTGGACAAAAACATTCCTTACTCCCTGGAAATCACAGCTTCTTGGTTTCATTTTCAGACCTGGGTGATCAGCTCACTCCACATACATGAAATTATGTTCTATATTCTGGCAATATTTGTCAAGAATATTGCCAACTAGTTTCAAAAATACATTCTTTAAAACTTGTTTTCGCTAAAGTAACACTATCTCTCTATCTTTGGCATATATTAATGAGTAGAAATTTAAAAGATTAAAAGAAGCGTAAGTTATGTTTGGAAGCTACTAGATGCTATACACATGATAAGGACTGGTATTTTAAAATGTAAAATATGTATATGCTCATAGGTCAAGATTCATAAAACTGCCAATATTGATAAGAGATTTTATATCTGTGTCTATGGTAACATATTTAAAGATGAATACAGATTTAGATTATGATTTGCCAGTTTTTGATTGCCATGACAAATACTTGAGAATTTATTTACAATTAGGAAAGATTTGTTTTGGCTTATAGCATTGGAGGTTTCACTTCCTGGATGATTGGCTCCATCATTTTTAGGCCACAATGGAGCAGAATATCATGGTCAAAGGCTGTAGATCATGGTAGAGCAAAGTTACATACTTTATAGTAGCTGAGAAGAGGTACGAAAAGAGGAGGGTCCAGAGACAAGGTCTAGCCTTCAGAAGTGTGCTTCCTGGTAGCCTGCTTTCAGCTAGGTATCACCTCTTCTATTTTTTTGTCACCTCTCAAAATAATGCCACCTTCCAGCAGCCAAACCTTTAGCACATGAACCTGTTAGGGGGATTTCATATTCATTTCATAATCCTCATTGTGTCAAGAATACAGGAACTCTTCAGTCAGCGCTTCTTCGTTTGATAATCCAAGCCACTTACCTCTTGTAGTCCTTCTATGTCAGCACATGGTTTCTATAGTAGCTTCTGGGAGAAATGACTGATGTTAAAAACTTCAGTGTAGAACTGACCATTATTTTCACTGACATTTTATTGCCTAAAATTAGGGCTTTCAACACTGGCTCTTTGGACATGAAAAGCTATATATTATTTGGTCAGGTCTTTTCCTGCATATCTTAGTCACTTTTGAATCACGGTGACCAGCATTACTGAGAGAAAAGAACTTCGGGTAGGAAAAATGTGTCATGGCTCCTTGTTGTAGAGAGATTCCAGCCCACCATAATGAGAAAGGAGTAATGGAGGGGAGTGTCTATGCAGGAGTGTGTGAGACTGTGGTAATTCTTGGAGAGTAGGTCACCCATTAAGTGGAGAAAGCAGACTACAACCAGAAATAAGAATTTTCAAAGGTCCACCCCAGTAGTTTATTTCTGCCATCTAAGCCTTACCTCCTCAAGATGCCCAGCTGCCAGAGTAGTGCCAATCTGTAGACCAAGTGTCCAAAATGAATCTTGGACGGAAATTTTAGATGCAAGCGGCAATACTGTGAATTGTAAGGAAAATATCAACATCACCATGTTCTACACAGGCGATGCTGGTAGCATCCTCTCTAACTACAATCACCAAGGTATCTCTACCCGTCCCAGGGTGAGGTTGCAAGGCTGCTGACATCAACTAAAACTAGTCACTTAGCTCAGAGATTAGCTGAAATCTTGCTTGTAAGCATGATCATCCTGAGTTTACAAGAGAGAAAGGACAACTAGATATGGATATGAATAAGTAATATAGAACATACTAATTGGGAAATATTTTCATTGTTTCACTACCTACAGACAGATGAACAATGTGAAATTGTTTCAGTTTTAGCATCAAACAAACAATATGGCATATCCAAAATAAATTTAATGATTCTTAAGTGCTAATTAAGCCTTATTAAAATATTTACAGTGAAAAATCAAAGCATTATTAAAAGAAACTGAAAGTATGGTTATTGTGTTCAGTGATACGATGAGGTTTAAAAACAGAACATATCACCTGGTACTTACCATATACTATAGGGAGGGATGGGTGTGATCAGAAATAAATGTTAACTGTGAACACTTGTTTAGTATTTCTGAATGTATGTTTATTGCTAAGTGTAATTTTTATTGCATGTTGAATTTGCCACTTTTAGGATAGGATAATGAAACAGTACAGTTGTTCACACATGTTGACCTTGAAAATTAGTTCTGTCAATGTGTTGCTTGACTGTATATTTTATCAGTGGAATAAAGAACATATATTAGCCATTGGATAGCTAGAATATTTCCATTTACAGGGATAGAAACACAGTGGAAGAATATTCAATAAGAAGGAGAAGAAAGGGAGGGAAGGAGAAGTAGAGGGATGGAGATGAGGAGAGAGACATAGAGAGAAACTCACAGAGAGGACTATTGGGAGCTTTGTGGTTTTCTAGTAACACAGGGTTTTTTTTCCTAGGTGAATGGGGGTTCTATGTGAAGAAGTAGCCCCATCTCATTCTTGAGGGAGTTGAGGAAAGTAATCACAGAAGCAAGTCATAGTTCTATAGTTTCTTTTTGGATGTAGACATTTGTTTTTCCCACATTATATCAGCTAAATTAAATCACACAATGCGAATGGACAAGGAAAGGATCTCTTCCCACGGGGAGGCACTGTGAGTGCAGCCCCAGGAAGGACCCTGGTCTACTCACAGGAAGGACACAGATAATCATGAACAGTGAGAGAACCCTCCATACCGAGGTAGGTCACTGAAGACAGGGTCAGGTCTGAGCGCAATTGCCACAGTCCCTGCTTCTCTCTATTTTGGCTGTGTTCTTTCAAACAATGACCAACAGCAGCCTAAGATTTATGTAGTTTCAATTAGTAATAAAAATGAAAGGCCTCTTTCCAGGCATAGGGCTTGGACATCCAGCACGGGCTGTTTTGTTAAAAGGTGTTTTGTTTTACAACACCATGGCATGTGGGCTGTATCACACGTATGAAAATTAGACGGCTAGATCAAACTCAGATGAAAATCACAGCAGTGAGAGTTATCCTTGTACTTAGCACATCTTGAGTTGGGGACAAGTGTTTTCAAAGGAGGGCAGAGGGTGCCAGAGAAACGGATAATACCTGTACTTGAAAGTTACAGGTGCAGAGGGTAATGAGCTCGGTGAACTGTGTACTATGTATGTAGATAAAATGCAGAGCCAGAGAATCAAGTGGTAGTCCAGAAAGGTAAGTTTTCCCATCTCCCTTTAGTCCTGTGCTCCCCTAGTCCTATAATCCCATAATCACAGGATATGGATGCCAGGAAAGCTTAAAAAATCAATTTTGGGGGAAATTTCTTTTCAAATTATTTTTCTTCAAAGAATTTCTGAACAAAGACCCAGAACTATAAAACCTTATGACATCATTCAAGCTGATATTGTTAACTTGACTAAGAGAATTTCAACTTGATTTGTTCTTGTTCTGTGACCATTAATTTTAAAAAGACTTTTTATATATTGAGATTTCTTTAACATAAAGAATTTAAAAAGCATCATGGAATCAACTAGTCTGTGTTATAGCCATGTCTGGGTATGTTCATCAACAGTTGTGAGCTCACATGATTGTGAAGAGTTTGCAGTTAGATGAAGAGATGAGATAGAGAACTATGCAAAGAGTTTGTAGGAAAAGGATCTGTGTGGTGAGTTCGAGGATGAGGGGAATGAGGTACTTACATCTAGAATCTCTACAGTCACTGGACAAAGTAATATATGAAAGCTGAACTCTGAAATTAGAGGTAGACTGGCAGGGAGGCTAGTTTCCTATAATCCCCAGTGTGATAGAGTCTGTGTTCTTGGAGCATCTCCATTCTGAGAAGCCTGTGAACCACAGATGATCTGGGAGAAGGATCTAAAATTTCTACTTTCTATACCAGGACACTGAATCTCAATTCAAGGTGACTTTGCCTCCAGAGAACATTTGAGAATGTCTGGAGATATTACTACTCATCAGACCAAGAAGAAGAAGGCCTGGAGGTTATTGGTATCCACTGGTTAGATGTCATAATAGATACATATCTTATGTAGCATTTCTTAAGAAAGAATGACACAGCCCAAAGGGTCAGTAGTGAGAAGGTTGGGAAATGTTATATTGGTGACTTCTGTAAAAAGGAGGCAGATATAAAACACACACACACACACACACACACACACACACACACACACACACACACACACACTTCAGTTCTGTAGCTATGATAAAATGCCCTGGCCAAAGCATTTTTGTGGAGGAAAGGTTTTATTTGGCTTACATTCCCAGGTTACAGCCCATCAGTAAGGGATAGTCTAGGCAGGAGTATAAACAGTTTGTCATACCCACCATCAATCAGAGAAAAAAGAAGGCAACCATGTTGCCTGCTTGCTGCTTCACCTACACCCCTACCCCCATGCTTACAAAAATTCAGGGCCCAGCCTCCCCACAATGCTACCCATAGTGCACTGGGTTTTCCTTCATCAATTCCTACATTGAGACTATCCCCCACAGATACGCCATTGGCCCAATCTGATCTAGACAATGCCATGCTTGTTCTTAGGTGATTCCAAGTGTGGCATTTAAAACAAAACAAACAATCACAGTATTCAAATTACAGCAAGAAATGAATCAGGGAGGTATATTAATGGAGAGAACTCATTCAAAGATTGATGTCACAATTTCCATTGTAATTCCTTGTATTTCAATGTACTATGGTGAGTAGACCTACTTCAGTTGTCAGATTGAATTCCACCAAGACTGGTCTAGCTGGGAAGATATGTAGGGATAATCTAGATCTTGAGCCAGGAAAATTCCACATTTTCAATGACTAGCACAGTAACCAAATATATAATCTGACTAGGGATAAGAGAAAAGAATTTTGTATGGATGATGGTTCTAATAGAAATAACCCTCTAGTATCAATAGGCATCGAACCACACAGATTACTCATCAATGACAGGAACCATTTCTGAGAGCAAGGGCTCCTCCTGTCTGGAGCGAGAAATACAAAACATAGAGCTAAGCATCTTATACTCAAAAATGAAAAAGCATTAAACAAGCAGACAAAACAAATCCTACGTTGATGGATATACCTATGCTCAATGGAAGATGGGCCAACTCAAAGAATTCTAAATAGCAAAACCTAGAAAACTTGGAACAATAAAATCAAGTGTTATCAAATTATATCTCAAAATATAAAATAAATATCGGTGAACCTATACATGTATAAATGAGTCATTGAATAAATTGCTGAGTCATAGCAGAGAAGCACCAATTCTATGAAGAAAAGTTTCAGATTACTTATGTAGATGCTGAGATACTGTGATGTTAAGGAACTAGAACATTCATATGCCTTAAATATGATTTGCACATACTGGCTTCCTTCTAAAGTAGACAAGGCTGAAGAAAATGTTAGCTTTCCACTACAAAAGCCTGACATAATATCTGAGCCAGGTGACGGAGAGCATATCCACAGCCATAAATTGTGTGCAGAGTATGTACCTTGGGTCTGATAGGATCTGCATTCTATCTCTATGATCTACCTCTCTAGAGCTCACACTGCCAGTAAATTTATAAGGAAAACATTGCCTTCCAAAAGATGAACATCCTATCAAATACTTCACCTGCATTCAAAATTGGTAAGGCCATCAAAACCAAGGAAAAGTTTGAGAAACTGTCACATCTCATAGAAGTCTAAAGCAATCTAATGAATAAATGCATTGTGGGGACATGGGTGGGAATCTGAAACAGAAAGAGTCCACTAGATATGAGACAGAGAAATAGGAACTTTAGTTAATAATAATGCATCTATCATATTAATGTCAAATGTAGGACACATAGGGATTTTGCTATATGATCAATTTTTCTGTTCAAAACATCTAAAACTGCTATAAATTAAAATCCAACAATTAAACAGAAAACACTGAAGAGAAAGTTAGGCTCTATAATATACTGGAAAGTTAATCTTCTTTCTCATTTGCATTTTTTTGCAAAAATGCATAAAATATACATTTGTGTGTGTGTGTGTGCGTGTGTGTGTTTGTGTGTTTGTGTGTGTGTGTGTGTGTGTGTGTGTGTGTGTGTGTGCAGCCTCTGTGCAGAGATGCCAACTTTGTAACCTTCCTTCTAGCTCATTGCCTCTATTTTATGGAAGTTGGAGGAAGAAATTCTCATCATCAGTTAAAGGGTTAGAGAAGCCATGGCATCAGTTGCTACTTGAACCTTGAAGTTAACTACCTTTTCCTGGGACAGTGTTCTTTTGTCTCCAAGGAACCTGGGCTGGGATTTGGTGGTGTTGCAGTATAGCAGGGCAGGCTGTAGTGACAAAAGCAGCTACTCCTTGTTGTTCAAAATTAGACTGAATAGACTAACACTAAAAACTATTATACAGCAAGAAAAAATAGACTTCTGAACAATGCTGTTATTCGGACAATTTAATATTTGTCAGTTTCTCATTTTTATAGTGCTATGAATTGAACCCCAAACCTCATGTGTGCCAGAAAAATGTTTTATAACTGAGCTATATCTCAACAAGTGAAATATCGAAAGAAACAATCAAAAGTACTTGCTTATCTTATCCTGAAGTGCACAGTAGCTAAAACTTTTGAGGAAAGGCCCCAGAAGCTTCACCACCCTTTGTATAGGGTTAATGAATAAAAATTAGGGTGTTTATAAAAATCTGAAAATGTCTAAATTATACAAGGTGAGATATTTAAGAAGCAGCCACATTGCTCAGGTTAACCTGTAACATAGCCTGCTATGTTGGCTACCATGACTTTTGGCAAGATAGAAGCTGCCTGCAAAGATGGAAGATGATGCCAGGGATGAATCCTTTGATGTAATGGCCTTCAGATGCATTGATGCTCTTGTTAATAAGCAATGTACATAGCTTGTGAACAGAAGGGAGATTCTTCAGAAGTGTTATTAGCCTTTCAACCTGACAATGTTTCTCATTTATCATCTGTTTAAAACTTCGTTATTTTTATTTTGAAAGATTGGTTATAGTTTTATGGACTTCCAGAAGTCAACTATTGATTTTCAAAAGAAGTATAGCTAATGGAAAGGCAATGTAGTTTTCCTTTCATCATTTATCACACTCTTGGAATTCCTTGAGGTGGTTCAAGTTCTTATCTTTTCTTCAGTTAAAATAGGTACTGTTTTTCAAAGCATTTGCTGTGGATCATACCATTTATTCCTAAGTCATGCTCAGAGGAGAACCTGGTCTTGCTTTCTTGCAAATCTGGACATTGAGGGTACCAAAGCAAGAAAGGAGCAAGACTCAGGCTGTAGAGTCCAGGCTGTCTATACCAAAGTGAAGCCATGCATTTAGCTTCTGATTCATACTGTTCAACCTGAGTTGTTCATGAGTGTGAAGACTAGGTCATGATGTATGTATTCAAACTCTGTAATGGTTTGCCATTCTTATTGAAGGAGACTCTGGGATTCTTTGCTCTGAGAACTCCTGGGTTCCCTTCACTGGTACTGAGAGGAAATCAGATGGTCTAGTGGTACATTTACATTGTATCTGGTGTTTGTCACATCATAACACATCAAAAATCCAGTTGTCTATTTGTTTCATATTGTTAGCCTATAATTTGTAAGCTTGCTCAGGACAAGGACTACATAGTTCATTGTCCTCTCCTTGGGACCCAGAACTGTCCTTGGATGCAATAAATTATGGGAAAATATTCACAGAATGAATACATAGGAAAGGGAAATTTATTTAATCCCAATAGACTATTGAAACAGAGGACATAATTCAAAATCTATTTGAGGGACTGTCATATGTTAAAATAATTTGTTTCTTTGATAATTAAGTGTCTCTGAATCAACCCTAGAAGATTATTCTAAATGGAAGTTTAGTTTTCATAATAGTTTATGTCATAGTAGTAAAGCATAACTTTAGGAACCTTTAATAGCTGTCAATAAGAATTTTACTTTCTGTATGTCAAAGGGAAAGAATAGGAGGGAGAAGTTCAACAAATAAACTCAGATGCTCCTTATCCAACTTCAGCATGCATGGATACATGGCCATGACTCTTGCTTTAATATCTTTATCCATTCCCACTTGTGGTATATCTTGGAGTAATTTTTAGACATTATGCTATCTCATTGCATCTCCGTGTAAGACTTTTAAAATGGAATAGTATCAGAGAACCGTCGCCATAAGATTAGTAATATTTCTCTCTTCATGTCAGATATCTTGCCAACTTTTGTTCATATCTTGCCAACTTTTTACAGAGTTTTAAAATTACTATTCAGTTCATTTGAATTGAAATCTAAAAGACTGGTATTTCCTTCAAATACCAGGTCCTGCTTCTCTTTTATTTTCTTGAAGAAGTAGAACCGCCAGTTCGGTAGCTATACCCATAGTCTGGATTTTGCTGTACGTGCCATTTGGTTTCACTTGGTATACAGTCCTCTAGCTCTAACTGGATAGGTGACTACATAGGGCAGGATCTTTTGTCTATTGAGTAAATGTGAGTAAGGAAAGTAGTACAAGGAAATAAGGAGTAAAGAGGACCAGTGCAGAGTCTTCTAGTGTGCCAGTTACCATGGCAACACTATCATTTACATAGGAGCAAGGAAAGGCTATGAGGAGGAAAGACTCAATTCACAAAGATATTTTAGCAGTGAGAATGATAATATCACATCCTTCATATCAGATACCTTGCTAGTATAACTACATTAGCAATAGTAAATTTTAAGCATGGGAGTCTAACCCCATTTCCTATGGTGGGTGGATGAGAAATGTCTTCCATAGATTCACATATCTGAATATTTGATTCTTGCTTGGTGGCACTATGCAGGGAGGTTGTGGAACCATCAAGAACTAGACCTTGCTGGAGGAAGTCCATCACCATGAGTGGAGTTTAATACAACCCTCTAGAACCCCTGCCATTGATAAATGAAATGTCTTTAACAAATCCATATGGCCTGGTACTGGACACTGGTAGTGAGGATTGAGGGGAAAGATAATGTAAAGAAAAGAGCTGTTGCCTTCCAGGAAATGTATACTGCTAAGCCGTCTTCTGCTTTGGCTATTCTCTGGCTGAATAGAAGACTAAGGGAGAATATGGAGTACTTCAGAGTATACCTGACCATCTTTTATATCACCAGAGTTGACATCATTTTGTTGCTTTTTCTGTTACCCACTGAAGCAGAGTGAGCAATGGGGTGATGTAGAAAACACAGGCATAAATCCATCTGACCAAGATGCTTATTGAAAGGCAAGATATATGAAAATTTTGTCCCCTGAAAGCTGCAGAAGGAGATTATTGATTGAGAAAAGACAGAAGAAAATAATTGGTTTCAAGAAAATTTTCAAAAGATTTCATTCTACTGTGGTCCTGTGTCTTGTATGCATGTCTTGTCTCAGCAGTTGGCATCTCCCATTTTTCAAAGGCAGTATATGGCAAGTGCTTACAAGTTTTCTTATCACAGCTTCCATTTGTCACATGAGGGTTTGCTTATCTTTGGATACTCCTGAAGTTCCTTTTACTTACTCTAGTTCCCTAATGCCATGGACCTACTAGGCAAGCATTCTGGTCCTGACCTATTGTGAGAAGCTTTACCCGTGGTGGTTAAAGGATGATGCTTCAATCAAAACTCATCATTCGAGTTCAAGCTGGACTGGTAAAGAGACAACTCTCAAGTCAAAATTAGGTCCTCAGCAATGAACAGTGAGTTCTAGTCAACTTCACTTCCTCATTCACTCACTCGCTAATGTAGAGGTTGTAGATAAGCGCTCATCCAAGTTCTCTGCAAATGAGAATTAGAATTGTCTACAAAATAAATCACGATCATTAAATTCTCAAACTGCAGGAGGATGATGATAAGACTTCCTATTGTAAGACTTTGATTTGTTTTGGGGGGGCTTGACTTGATATCTGCGCTGCCAGTGGGAAGTGAGGTTTAGGTAATGTTGTGGGTATTGGATACAATGGTGAAGCAGGAAGAGGACTGCCTTTCAATACGGCATACTTACCCTCTAGAAGAAAAAAGAAGGGTTATTAGATGACTAACTCAGATTAGCTCAGTGGAGAGAAGAAAGGGAGAGGCAAAGGCATTCATCTAAAAAGTGGTTTTGGAAAACCTCGTGGGAGATGAGAACTAAATAGAAACTGGAGTGAATTTGTGGTGTTCACTAAGGGAGAAGGAAACCCCACCCTTTTCAATCATAGGAGCTTTATTATCTTTACAAAGTCCCAGGACTCACAAGTTATTGCAAATAGTCGTATTTCCACTGTATGTTGAACAGCTAGCTGCCTTGAGTCACATACTGTGTTAGGCATTGATAGATGATGAATCAGCCATGTCGCTATCTTAATCCAGTATTTGTTTCTGAATACCCGAGAATAATGAGGAAGGAATGTGCTTCTGTGAGAAGAGAAGAGAAAGACACTTTGGACCCTGAAGCAGGTCTCAGGGTTCCTTTGTCATCAAGCGACTGACTTCTCATCCTGCTTTCTATCCGATGTTCCTTTTCACCTTAACATTGACTCTTGCATCTCATATTCTAGGAAGGTGGCTTTAAGTGTAATTTAGAACTGACCTATGTAAGATAATCATACCTAGCTTTGGGTAGACTTGATTCAATGAAGCAATGAGCATGAATTATATTTACTACGTCTATGAATGCTTTTACATACTGTGATGGAGATCTGAGTATGAGCTGGCTAGTGGGCTGAACTCAAAATAAAAGAACATTGAAAAGAACATAATCATGGTGGTAAATTATAAGTCATAAAATGAAACATATCCACATGTGTGGGCAAGTGAAGGGGATGCGGATTGCAGCTGACGATACACTTTGGTTTTAACATCTGGGCTCTCTTTGGAGACCAGTGCTGCCTTTACTCATGTTTATTGCATGAGAGTGTACAATAGAGTTGGGCCAGCTTTGGATGAACACTTATTCTTAAATAAATGAATTAAGTTAATAATTTATTTCTCAAGGATATCTTAGGAGAGATTTAAAGGGTTTCAAAGTTGACAAGTATATTCATTCTGATTCTCCTTCTAGATGGTCTTTTGTTTTGCCTTGTCTTCACTGCAAAAGCAATTCTGAGTGATTTTTTTTTTAAGGGTTCATTAACACTCCAAGGTAACATTCTGTGTTTGGCTTTTACAGAAACTATGAATAACACTTGCAGAGAAATTCATACTGGTGAAAACAGGAGTTAGATAATAATAGTAATTTCACAACACTTTTCCCCCCATGGAAGCTGAAAGCGCTTGCAAAATGCAAACAAGAATATTGAGAATTCCCAGTAGGAAGGTGGCAGAAATCACAGCTGCCATTTAGAGATGGAGTTTTCCCTGAGAGAACCTCCGTGGAAAAGGAAAGCAAGCTGATGCGATGGTTTTCCAGCTAGTCTAAAAACACCCAGGAGGGAAGACTCTTTTTGTGATATGCCAGCTTTTCTGTGGAGTATCCGTTGCCCATATTATTATTTCTCATAATAATGCCAAACCTTCAAAGACACCACCATTAGTATTCAGTGTTTGGCTGGATGATGAAGGTTCAGGCTGAATCTTAGCAGCTCAGGGCTAAAGCCTTGCCCTTCTTACCCAGAGACATGCTCTATCTAGTTCATGTCTGAGCCTTCTATCAATTGCTTGTCCCCTACCACACTGTCTGGAAGATTGCCAGGTGCGATGGTGGTGATGGGGACCCTTCTTCATGCACAGAATTGTCTTAGGGACATTACATTTCTTTTCCTCTGTGTCTATGAAATTTTAAGCTACAAAGTTGAGACCCCAGAAGTGCAAATTAATTAAATCAAATCATTATGTATTCCTGTATACTATTTAAAACAAAAATTTAAAGGACAACGATTCCCTGAAAATGAAAAACATTATAATCACTGCTGGATTTTTTGGGGGGTGGGGGACTAAATCATATGATATCCTTTCAGTTTCCTTTCTTTCTTTCTTTCTTTCTTTCTTTCTTTCTTTCTTTCTTTCTTTCTTTCTTTCTTTCTTTCTTTCTTTCTTTCTTTTAGAAAGAAAATCTTTCATCTTGTCCAGATTTTTATTCAAATTAGAACTATAATTTTTGCTTTCTGTACAAAAGAGTGTGTATCTTTCTCATACACTATATTTTTCCTTTCACTTTCAGCAGCTCGAGTGTGGCCATTCTGGAGAGGTGTCTGTCACAGAAATAACTACCTTTGCCCAGCTCATCTCAAAAGCGTCAACTTGAATCTTGATATCCTGTGAAATGACAGTTTCCTTTATTCCACAAGTGATTAAATATAAAGCGGTATGCAGGTAATGGAGGGCTTGTGGCCAGGTACCTTCTAGAAATGTTCTGACAAGGATTAAAACAAGCAGATAATATGCTTCTCTTTAGATGTCAGATTGCAAAGCTAATGTCTCCTGTAAGAACAGGTTTCAGGCTTAATTCTAGTGATCAGCATGGGGGAGGAGGTTACACTATCAAGATTTTATGTCTTCAGTCTATTAGCACAAACATGAGTAACTCTGTATAAAGAAAGGCTTGACTTAAATATACATTGACTTTCACAAAAGAAGGAGCAGTGGTCATACTGCTTACCCGATACACAGGCCCCAAGCCCTTAATGTATACTTAGGCGCATTTGTCAATTTCCTGACTTTGAATATTACTTGGGTCCATTTTATTTGATAGCATTTTTGCATTGTCAAGGAGAAAAACAAAATTCACTGCTACACAGTTTTCATGGTGGGCTTCCATGTCCTATTGTCTCATTTCTAGGCCCATTTTTTCAGGATTTGTTTCAGAGTTATTCTTTTCTAGAACCTTGAGTCTAACACAATGTAGCAGGCATGCTGGAATTCTCTCTACAGCAACTTCTGCCATACCTTTTTGTCCTAGATGCCTTAAAGATCAGTATTTGAATCATCAATTCCCTTGGTACTCAAAGGAGCCTTGTGTCAGAGTGTAGACTGACTAACAGCCACTCTGTAGCCTTAAGAATAATGCCTGCTTATTCACTGAGGTAGGGTTGCTAACAGAAAGCTCCTAATTCCTAATAACTCCATGTAACAGCTATTCCAGATCTGGAACATCTTTCTGATTCTTCTATATGTTAAAGATAAAATCCTTAAATAGTCATATTGGGTTTTCTAGTATTCATTGCAAGTTGAACTGATAAACTTTTCAACTACATCCCTTTCAGACCTTATTAAGTTCAAGGCTAGAGTCTCTTTAAATATAGGAGGTTACAAAAAGGCAAAAGAGTATATAACCTTTTGTTCTCTTCACTGTCCCCTTGGCCCCTACACTTTATCTTTTTGACCTTCCTTCTTTAAGTTTTAATTCTACCAGTAGCACAAACAACAGGTCTTGATGCAATGGATTTCTTAGGACCTCTTTCCTGAAAGACCTTATATATTTTAAAAGATGTCTATAATTACATATGATGGTATTTTCATAAAGCCTTATATAATCCTCCAAAAAAGGACGTTTGCCATCTGCATGGCTTGATTGTTGATGCTATCTTATGTTGGAAAGATAAATCTCTAATGCTTTATTTAGTTAAAGGTGTTAAATTTTAAATAGACAAATGGATATTTGTAAAATGCATTGTGTTCATAGCTTAATAAGCTGACTATTATTTTCTCTTGAGACAATAAACTAGGATTTGTTGGCTATTTTTCCAAATAATAACAATTCTTGAATAAATATTTCAAGGACCTTACCTCTAGTTTCTAATTTCATACTATTAAAAACTTGAGAAGTTAAATGGCTGAATTAAAAGTAGAAATAAAAATATTTGTCTTCATTTCTACAGTAGGCTTTTATGAGAATCGAACAAGACAATAGTAAATTGTAGTAATATAGTTTAGTCCATAAGTACCAAATATAATGCTCTTAATAGGCACTGAAGTTGGAATATGAATGCCACCATTGTTCTAAATTAGGGTTGTTTACTAACAATAAACCTAGAATTAATGTTCTCCTACATTACCCACTTTGAAAGGCATGTTAGTGAGGAAAGTGAAGGGTGAAAGACAAACAACCCCCAGTTGTTTCCTTAACTCCATTTCCAGCTCCATTTTGGAGGGGCTAAACACTAAGATTTACTTCTGTCACACAGTATGAGGCACTGCTCAGGCTGCCACTAAGCTGCCCCACAAGCCTCCTTTTTCTGGATTCTCTAGCTTCCAGAAATTTTACCAGAAGAGAAAAGGGCATATACTGAGAGCGTAGTAGACACTTTCCATGCTGGGATAAAGTAACCCAACGGAAGTGACGGAAGGAAAGAAGGAAGGAAAGAAGGAAGGAAGGAAGGAAGGAAGGAAGGAAGGAAGGAAAGAAGGAAGGAAGGAAAGGATTCTTGTTGCTCACAGTTTGAGGGTACAATTCACCCAGGTGGGGAGGCTATGAGGGAGGAGCATTGGGCAACTGGTCACGTGGCACACAATCAGGAAGTAGAGAGAGTCGAACATTGACCGCTGGTGTTCATCTCACTTTCTTCTTGGATTCAGCCCCGGATCCTTAGCCTATGGAATAATGCTGTCAACACTTAGGGTAGATCTTCCAATCTCGCTTAATCTAATCTATACATTTATTCAGCCATCCTCATAGGTTAGTCTCCTGTGTGACTCCAGCTACTGTCAAGAGGACAATCAATATTAACCCTCACCATTGGTTAACTTTTGGTATCTACTTGCTGGGGTTAAAAGAAACGCAGATAGCTTGTTTATGGCTATGTCTGTGACGGTGTTTCCAGAAGATATCAGCATTTAACTAGACAAAGCCAGTAAAGTAGATCGACTTTCACCCAGTGTGGGTGGGCAACCAAGGCACAGCCATATAGAGACTGCTCCTTTGGAATTACTTTGTTAGCTTCCCTTGTTTTCAGGTCTTCAGACCAGGACTTTATTATGTATAAGATCAGCTTTCCTGTCCTCCAGCATGTAAATGATAGAGGTTCCTGGGAGGAACCTCTGCTTCTGGAATGGTGTGGATTATTTCTCATAATAAACTTTATTTTTATAAATCTTTGCATATATCTAGGAATTTAATGACTCTGGACCCCTGCCCCACTCCCCGATTGTAGACGATATAAAGAATATTGAACGACTAAAGTCTTTGAGGTACTGTGCAAACATGAGGTCTGCAGTTTGAAGCCCCAGCACCAACATCAGTGTTGGATGGGTATGACAGCCTGATTATCATTCAAACACTCAGAAGGCAGAGACAAGTAATCCCCCAGAACAAGCTGATTAGCCTTATGGTCAGCTCTGGGTTCAACTGAGAAATCCTTTGTTAATTATTAATGTGGAGAGTGTTGAGGAAGACTTATAGATATAAACTTCTGCCCTTAATGTGTGTCCTAATTTTTATTGTCAACATAACATAACCTGGAAAGATGGAAGCCCAATCAAAGATTTTTTTTCCCCAATCAGATTGGCCTGTGACCATGTCTGTGGGAGATTGTCTTGATTGATGTTGTTGATGATGACTGCAGGAAAGTCAACCCACTGTGGGCGGCATAATCCCTAGCAGGTAAGCCTGGGTTGTATAGGAATCATAACAAGCTATCGAGTAAGTGTTCTTCCATGGTTTCTATCCTGGTTCCTGCTTTGACTCCCCTCAGTAATGAACTGTGATCTGGAAGGATATTCTAGAAATAAACCTTTCTCCCTTAAGTTGGTTTTGCTCATGGTGATTATCCCAGCAGCAGAAAGCATACTAGAATAACATGTATGCACATTCATATGTGCTCATGCATTTGTAAACATGAACACATATAATATGCATAGCACATATGCACACCACACATACACAGATGCATGTAAAAAAATATAGACTTCTCACAAGTTAGCCAAAATATACATGGACTTTGGTACCTCTTATAGAATAGATGCATTTCACCCCAAACTTCTTAAGTCTGAAGAATAGTTTTCCCTTTGGACTATGTATCCTAAAGCCTTTTGGCCTCTGTCTGCAAACCTTATTTTGTGAAATAAAGTCTTTCTGGCCTGAAATGACCCTTTTTTTATAATATGAACAATTACATTAGGGGCTGAGTTTAGATAAAGTAAATTTCTGTAGGATTGGGCGTGATTATTTTTGTGTTAAATATATTCAGATTCTTCCTCAGAATATGATATGCTATGATATCTCACTATGGCTTACAAGGGAATATATTCATTTAGGTATTCTCTATAAGTGTTTCTTACAAAGTATATATCCTATTTGATAATCATATCCTTTCCTCCACTTGTGTAACATTTCTAAAACATGTATGATCTCTTAAAACATGAATAAAGGTTTCTTAGCTTTAAATTAATATGTGTCAATTGGATATGTAATTTTTGTGAAAATTACATCCATTTAAAACTCTAAAGTATTACAATTTAAATTTTCTGTGGAAACTATGAGAAGATTAGTATAATGAGTGTATTTTGAAAGGTGTTAATTCTAATGTATCACAATATTTTTTTCAAGCTTCTCTTCCAAATTCTACAGAACACAAGTGCTCTCTTAACTGATTTTGGACTCTAAAGATTTGCTCTTTATATTAGAATAGGTAAATACCTGTTTTTTAAAAAGTACCTATAAATTTATTCTCATGAGATCTTCAAAATAGTTATTTTGATCAACATGTCTTAGCATTTAATAATAAATAAATCATTAATACTCTCAGTGAATTTACAATCATATGTGGAATAGCAGGATTGGCTAGCACTAACTTCTCTTCTGCTATTATTATTATTGCAAGGAAAACAAGATATTTTCATGTAACCTCTTTCCTATGACTTATAGGCTATACATTGTTTTCTGTTCTTAATTCTCCCAATTTATGGTTATGAGTGAAAAATAATTTACAAGAAGACCCAAGTCATGATTAATATAGGAAGGGATTGTTGGATGAGATTCTTCACAGATAAAGTAACATTTTGGCAGTGGGCTTGTAATTCCTCCAACATAACTTGTATTTACTTTATTGGTTTTATTTTATTCTCTTCTAGTGTTTGAGACTAACTGTGCAGCTCATCCTGGCCTGGCACTTGTAGACCCCCCTCGCATACCAGCCTCTTGAGTGATGACATTATAAGCATGGGCCCGGTCCCTATTCACTTTCTTGGAGGAAGAACTCAATAGCAACCTTTTCCATAAACATTTACACAAGTTTAATAGCTTCAATGACATTTTATTTTCGTTCAACTAATTCTAATTTTCTTAGTATTCCAAGTCTATGTGTTTTCTCCCTGGCAAGATTCTGCAATATGAATATTATTAACTTCAGACACATGTCTTGGGGGAGCTCATTGTTCAGTCAGTTGAAAGAACAATTACCTAATGGTTGACTATAGTAATCAACAGTAATTTTATGAAAATAGGAAAAAGTGGGAGACATTGGGAGTCAGAGCTATAAAATTAAGTTTGTATTAGCTACTTTTCTTGCTACTCTCATAAATACTTAAGAAAAGCAATTTTAGGAAACATTTATCTGTGCTCATATTTTGAGGGTTTCCAATCATGATAGAGAAACCATGGCAACAGGAGAGTTAGATGGTTATTCACACTGAAGCTAGCCAGGAAGCAAAGAGAAGAATACTAGTGCTCCTTTTGCTTTCTCTTGGAACCCTGCATGTGGAATGGTGCTGCCTACATGCTAGGGTATGTCTTCCAGTCTCAGATAAACCTTATTGGAAATGCTCCTATGTGCCTGGCAAGGGGTTTGTCTCCTAGATATTTTTCTGTTCCCAAGTTGACAATGAAGATTGACCTTCCTGAGTTCCAAATGGGAGCATTTTGGTGGAAGTACCTTTAAGACTCATGAGTTGAATGAAACCTCTAAGATCACAAAACATACAGGATTTACATGTCCCCTTCCCAAGGTTATACAAACAGTTCCGACAGCTGAGAAGAGGTCCACAGCTGAGAGACAACCTGTCAGGCGGCCTGCCGGTTGTTCAGGGAGCCTCAGGAAAACAACTCTTGAGAGCTGTCACTTGTGTCACTTGTCCTGGTTGGGCTTTTTGGCGATGCCTCTGCCTGTGAGTTGCTTGTGTTAGAAGTAACCTGTTGCCGATACTGTTGAGAAGTGATTCCAGTAAAATCACGCATCCACTACACTGGACTTTGGTGGAATCATTTAGTTGGCCTGTTGTCAGAACAACTGGAGTGCCTAAGCACTTGTTTCTGTCCTCCCATGGAACCCATTCATGTTCCTCCTTCAAAGTAGCCCCAAAGACCGACAAATAACATGGCCAGACCCACTCTTGCTATCAGTTTTCTGAGTTAGTTCCTTGTCTTAGCCTTAGGACAAGATACTTAACATGAAAGCAACATATGAAAGGTTTTATTTGGCTCAGACTTTGCAGGGGTGAAGCCATCATGACAGGGAAGGAGCAGAGGAAGGGGGATAGGATAGCTGGTCATGTGTGTGTTATTTCAGCTGATTTCTTTTTATTCAGCCCAGGACTCCAGCCCATGGAATGGTGTCACCCGAGCTGAGGGTAGGTTTTCTTACCTCAGATAAACCTTGTGGGAAATGTCTCATAGACGTGCTCAGGTGTTTCTTCCATGTCGGTAATGAGGATCAGTCACCATAGCAGTGGACATGGAGGTTTAGCTTGGAGACGTGAATTTACACAAAATTCATGATAGAATTCTGTCAGGGTGAAAGTGATACACAATAATGCTATAAAAAGGTTTTTAAACATAGCCAGGGCTAGTCTCTAGTCTCAGAAACTGTGCAATTACAGGGAATTTTAATTGGTGTGTGTGAAGGAATAGCTTCAAGTCAATAGGAAACTAAAAGGTAGGGCTTGTTGACCTTGGCAAGGGGCACCAGTCATAGTCAAGCCAGACGGTCTTGTGAAGTTACTAAGCAACGTCACAGTTTCTCAGGATTTGTGGAGCCAGAGGGTTTGAAGAGGCACACATAAAACTTTAGAAGACAGGTGGTTGAACAGTTTTGAAGACAGTGGGTAATATTAGAAATCTGAGCAGATTTAACATTTTTCTAGTCTATTTTCTATGTTCACATTTAGTAGATTTTGTAGGGTAAGATACGCTCTTCCATTTATTCCTTAAATAGACAGGGGATAGGTGTACCTGTGCGGTTCTTCCAATTCTTTCACGTTATTTTGTTATTTACATCATAAACACTTTTGTTGTGAACTAAGATTAACATCATCTAAAAATACAATAGTTGCTCCCAAACAAAGTTTCCAGGTTACCTGACAGCTATGATGAAGCCATGGGAGAGAAGCAGACTGGATAGTTGTTGTGAGCCTCTAGATCTTGAGCTAGATCTCCCACAGTGATTTTAGAGAGTTATTTACTTTTCTCATTGCTCTGGTTGCACATACTGAACAGTAAGACAACAACAATAAAAGAAAACAAATTAAGAGACAAAGGGTTTAATTTGGCTCCTAGTTCCCGGTGTGTTCATCACAAAGGGAGTCATGGTGACTGGACCTGGAGGAAGCCACTCACAATGATCTGGTGTCAGGGAGCACAGGGAGACCAATGCACATGCTCCGTTAGCTTTTTCCACCTTATACAGTCCAAACATGAGCCTGGAGAATGAGGCTCAATACATTTAGGTTGGGTCTTCCTTCCTCAATTAACTTAACCAAGAAAACACAGACATGCCCAGAGACTTCTCTTCGAGATGATTCTATTGCACGCATGTGCTGTGCGTGCGTGCATTCGTGTGTGTGTGTGTGTGTGTGTGTGTGTGTTCATCCTTGTCTATATGCAGAGGCCAGAGGGGGATATCAGGTTTTCTGTTTTATCATTCTCTGCCATATTTCCTTGGCATAGAGTATCACATATAACCTATAGCTTGCCTTTTCAGTTAACCTGGCAGGCCAGCAAGCCCAAACAACCCTCTTATCTGAGCCGTCACATAGACCTGGGGTTATAAGAGTGTGTTGTTCATGTTCAGCTGTTTTACATGCATTCTGAGAATCCGTGCACAGTTCTTCGTGCTTGCATAGAAAGCACTCTTACCTACTCGGCTTCTTCTCAACCCTTACAGTGACTCTAGATCCTGTAAAATTGGCAATCAATATAAACCATCATGGAGGATAACTAGTTTCAGCATATCAGGAAAGTAACTCACTTTTCCTTTGAAATATCAATATCTAAACCCCAATTTTATGGATTTGAGAGAAAGATTTAGGGAAAAGGTGATAAGAAAATCCACCAACTCATTCATTTATTCAGCAAATGCACATTTTGAAAGATTCATTAGCACATAGTTCAGAGGAGCTCACAGATTTCTTGACTCAGAAATAACCAGAGAAAGGAGCCTGGGCTAATGGGCTATGTGATTCCAGAAAGAAAGCTTTATTGCTGGTGAGAGCATGGCTGGAGTGCTGTTGCTATTATTGGTAGTGATAGATCCAGGACAGACATTTCTAGAAATTTTTCTGCTAACAAGAATGGTTGGATATTACACTTGCACCATCATTTCAAGTGAGTGCTTGAGGACAGAAATGATTTACAAGGGGTGGTGGGAGTAGGGTGCCATAGTAAAGGTCTGTATAGGCCAAGCCTGAGTTGGGGGTGTGTGGCTTTTGAATGATGTGAAAATAGATAGCTGGCTGAGATGAAGAATTAGGAGCCAAGATGTCAAAGGGTTACAAAGACTATGTTCTGAGAGAGAGAGAGAGAGAGAGAGAGAGAGAGAGAGAGAGAAAATCTAAATCAAGAACTAAGGTCTTGAGAAAGGATGAACGAAGGCATCTGACAGTGGTGAGCCACATTAACATTGCACATGCTATAGTATTCAATTTTTTAAAATTAAACTTTATCTTCTTAAGTCCAATTTGCCTTGAGCCTGCCTTCATTTTATGGAAGGCTAATTTACATTTGAGCACGTCGGGTGGATTGCAGATGCACTCTGGAGTTGACCGGATAGTTACTAAGCACACACTAGTCTCAAGCCCTGGGTCCACCCTGTTCTGTAACCTTTGCTTCCATTTCTAACTTATCCCTCAGGTTCATTTTTGAAATAGTCTCTAGCTAATAGACAAAGAGGTCTGGAAATATTCTTCAGGTTGCCTTTCTCAAAGTCCTACCTCAGAAAGGCCAATAGAAAGAAAAGTGCTGGATAGGAGCAACTCTAGCAAGCCCACCTATGACCTCTCCTTGTGTGACTGCTTTGGTGTGGGATACGGAATGCAATCCTAACCTTGATGCCTCAGAGAGGGGCTGACTGGTCTCCCTCTGATGCCTATTTCAAACCATTTTCATATTTTTGTGTTTCTGTTTTCGACCTTTATGCCTTGTTTCCAGCTGGAAGGCCCTCAGTTAATGGCCTTGCCTTATAAACCTAATTGCTGTTATCATGAATAGCATCCTCTACCTCATTCCTTCCTGACCCCTCAGTATGGATCTTATCAACAACAGGACTGAGTAGGAAACCGTGAGTTCCTTGTCCATCCTTTATGCTCATATACTCTTCTCCTTCCGCATAGAACCAGCTCTTCTGACCACAATCTCACTTAATACAGTCCTATGTAGCCCTTTCATCCATAGCTTCACGTCTTCAGTGCCAGGATATCTTCCTGCATATGAGTTATTACCATTTCAAATTCATGCAGTCATTTCCTATAGAAGCAGGTGTTCTTAAAAATCAAATACATAGAGATGCGAGAGATAGAATACATTAACAGAGTTTAAACTTGAAGCTTACTTCCAGAAAATTGACCTTAATTGAATATTAAGTTTCCTTTGGGTATTCACATAACTGGAGTAGAATCTAACATGGTACGGGCATTTATCATAAGGAATATCAACCATCAAATTAAGTCCCTGAATAATAACAGCTGCATACTGTCATCCCCTGTAGTGACATGATTAAATCATGGTCACTCAATCTGTTTCTTGACACCAACATGAAAATGGTTTTTTATTGTACAGTGGAAAGCTGAATAATTTATCCCAGTCATTAACACTAGAGGCCAATATTTATGTCCTCAGAATGGCATTAAATATTAACTAATAGTGAAAATTATTAATGCCATGGTAGCAAAAGGAAAAAAAATCAGCTTAAGAGACTGGAAAGCCCATAGCTAAATTAGAGTTAAAATAGTAGGATATGTATGGTGCAGTGTACAGAGGTTCAGGATAGTAATGGAAGCACGGCTTGGAGAAAACCCAGGAAAGTTCTTGTTAGAGTTAGGATCCCAGCCAAAGGACACCCTTCCTTGTGACACTATGTGCCGTGAAGCACACTTTAGTAGACAGTTCACTAGAAATAAATAATAATTTTTTATGTTATTAAAATAAGATTTCATTGCATATCCCAGGCAAACCTTGAATTTGCATGTAACTGAGGTTGTCCTTTGTTCACACTTCTTGTACCTCCGTCGACATAGCACTGTATGCATGCACCATCATTTGTGACTCACATGGTTATTAATTCCTTAAGACCAATGTAGCATATTAAACTGTTGTGAGGATATATAAAACCTAAACCAAATCAAGTGCATTAGTTAGATATTTTTAAATGCAAAGAAAATGTATTGTCCTAGGTTCTGTCAAATTATGACATAATTCTTTCTGGAATCAGTAAACTACCTTAAGAATTTAAACTGCCGAGGTGTAACCTTGCTGCCCGCTGCACTTATTGCCTGTGGAATAAAATGCAGTTCTTGTTGTTCTGTTACTGGCCAGTGGTTCGTCTGACTTTCTTCAAGACATGGGCACAGAAAATGCCATGGGGCTGGGGACGGAGCCCAGTGGTACAGCACTTGCTTAACTCTCCAAGGTCCTGAGTTTGGACAAAATGTGAACAAATGGCATTCTGCCTAGGCCAAGTGAGCATTTCAGCTGTGACTTCTACTATAATTAAAGGAATCTTCCATAGGGTTATGTATCGGTAACTCACAGTTTGATGCAGAAGAGGAAATTCTTTTCCTTTTGCCTATTATTAGAAAGCTAGTTACTAGAGACAGGATAAAAGAGAATCCTGTATGTACCCAAATTCTCTTTTGTAGTCATCCACAGGATCTCAGATGTCACCGTTCTAGAGTCCCTTGAATGTGGTTTCCATACTGCTTGGTGGTAACCATGGTGTGAAGTAGCACCAGGGTCAAGCTTGGAGGTCCATATAACTACGGTACTTGGAAGTTTCCTCTTATATTATCTTTCCTTATGATACTTAACACCACGTCTGTGCATATTATAACCAATAGTGGGAAGTGTAAAAGATGAAGCCATAATTACAAAGACACGAATTGGGGACTAGAGTGGAAAGAGAGAAAATTCCTTTGAAAAACTGTGAGAAATAATGAAAGGTCTTCTGCATTGGCAAAACTGATTCTTCCACTTAGGCACTTGTTAAATAGCAACTGTACACTTATAATACCAGCAAGGTGTTTAGCTGTTTTTGTTCTCCAACAACACTTTACTCTCCTGGCTTCTCTGACCTCTTTTGTTTCCCCACTTGGATTTTGAGTCTCACATTGGTCCGTCAGTTAGGGTCTGGATTCTGGCACATGTGGACGGTCTACCTGATCCCCATCCCCTCAGCTTGGTCTGACAGCTTGATGTCATTCCATCCTGAAACATTTTAAATGCTCATTGTAAATGTTGTTCCTGAATTGGCCGGCAGGGTTTCTCTATGCTTTAAGGCCAATGATGATTTGACTGACTTCCCAGAACTCTCAGATTATAATGCCACCCAGGTTATATGTGCAGGTGCCTAAGACTAAGGGTTTTTATTTTGACAGGGGCCAACCCCTTACGGATTGAGACCCTTGTTAAAGGGGAAGAAGAGACTCTAATCCAGAGGCGCTTCAATGTTGGCTGAACATTGGCACCATCTCCACATGAGTACAATAAGGCACAGACAGGACAGTTGGGACTTAATCCTGAGACTCTCATTTCCTTGGTCTTAGGTGTGGCCGTGTCAATGAGATTTTGTCTTTAGCCAAGTTGAGAACCACTGCTTAGACAATGAGTAAACCAAGTTATAACAACCAGACTTCAGAATCAGTGTAAAAGCTTAAAATAGGAGAGAATCGAGATATGTTGATATCTGTAAATGAATAGAGAGCAAGAAGAGAGAGGTAATATACGAATTAAGAGGCATATGTTAGACATGACCTCATAGCTAGAATTTTTAAAGGTTTTCCTAGATCGTAGCAACCATGTCATTGTTATTGTTACTGTTGTTATTATTAATTTTCTTTCATGTGGGAGCTGTGAGTGATGGACAGGCCTTTTACTTCTGACAATTAAGGACCCTGTTTGCCATATTCCTGAGCTTTAGTATTATAAAGCGAGGCATAGCCCTATAATTGATGCTCCATCCACTTTTATAGGCTGTCGTTCCCCCAATAGAAGCCTAAGCTTCTTCTGAACCGTCAAGTCATCTGCAACCAGAACCTTGATCTCACCTCTATTTTCTACCTTCTGGTATATGATGTGGAATTAAGTCATGGTGAAGAATAATCTTAGATCCCAAGACCTGAGGACAAGTCTTGGTTGCTTCTTAATTCTGGACTTAGAAAATATCCATTGACTTTGAGATACCCATTGTAGTAGTTTGAAAAGGAATGTTCCACCCCCCCATTGACTCATGTGTGTGAACACTTGGCCCATAGCAAGTGGCACTATTAGGAGATGCGGTTTGTTGGAGTAGGTGTGACCTTATGGGAGGAAGTATGTCACTATGGAGGCTGGCTTTAAGGTCTCAGATATTCAAGCTAGACCTGGTGTGACAGTCTCTTGCTGCTGCCAGACAAATCCGATGTAAAACTCTCAGCCACTTTCCAACACCATGTCTACATGCATGCTACCATCTCTCTAAGCATAAACTAAACCTCTGAAACTGTAAGCTAGTCCTAAGAAAATGTTTTCCTTTCTAAGAGTTGCCATGGTCATGGTGTCTCATCACAGCAATAAAACTCTAAGACACCCATTCTTTAAATATTTCCTAGTCTTTAGAATGGGCCTTCTGTTTCCACCCTTATTTTGTAGGCAAGGCTCTCCTGCTGGAGGCCATGGGAGTATATTTGAGTATCATAAGTGCAGACAGTTGAAAAGCTTGGGTTTATAATTTGGTTTAGTAAGAAAGATTATATACCCAAGGAAACTTCAGTTTGTTTTTGTAAAAGAGTGTTAGAAAGATCCCCGTTGAATGACATAGAAGCTAGGTACAGAGACGCACCTTCACTCTGGATCCTCTCCGAGAGTGAGTGCTGTTCTATGATCTTGTCTACCAAGATGGCAGATTACTACAGATGCAGAAGCCACTTTCTTTGGCTAAGAGGAAGTGGGTTAAAGTTTTGTGGGTGGAGAGTAATCCTCACTTAGACAAAATTATCACCACCTCTTTTGTCATCATCTCAGAGTGACCTTTCTGATGTTGGTATTCTAGGAGGTTTATATCGCCAGAAGTGTAAGTTGGCATGGCTAAGAGTATCAAGCCAACTGCTAGATGTAAAGGCTGTCTTTCCCTTTCTGTGCAGTCTGCCCACAATCCAAGGTATTTTCTAAGGCTAAGACATTGCTAAAGCCCCAATACATTGAGTCTAATCCTAAATTCATTATTAAGCCAACTCCCTTATTGAGAGTGGGTAGTGGCAGCTCTCTAGGGACTTCCTAGAAAGTTCCAGGATGGGATACGATTCTGAAACCTTGAAAGCTGAACTCACATAGCAGCCTGCTGCCTTGCTGCTCCTTTGTCAAGATTTCTTTAATTAACTGATCAGGGCCCACTGGTCTCACCTCCTGCTTCCTGTCAGTCCCCTTCCAACAGCTACTGTATAAGTGTCTGCTCCTGCTGGCCCAGCCTCTGCTGCTGGCTCTGCAAACAGAGGCTCAAGTTAAGACTGTCTGGTTGGGATGACCTTCTTCTGCTAGCTCCAGGCTGCACCTCCTCTGCTGCTGCTCACAGCTGAACACATCTATGATGATAGGAAAATACTAAGGTCAGATTCAAATTGATTGCTTTCAGACTCTTTCCTAGCTTTCTTCTCTTTCCGCATGGCAGACCTTATTGATTGCATGTTTGCTGAATGAACAAATCCTCTCTAATAACCAAAACTCACTAATGCATAGCTTTTCTTTGTTTAGGATCTTAGAATATTTAAAAAAACATTCTTTTAAAAATTGGCAAGGATATGGAACATGTATAGTGGGAAAAGATGACAATTAAGAAAGTACAGTTCATGGAACATCACCTTTCAGCGAAGAAGGTGACGTGAAGGAGAATCATAGCCTTACCAGGGGCCTAATGATTCTAATCCAATTTCCAGCTCAAGGCAAAGATTCTCTCCATCTCTCTGACATAATTACATACTTATCCAGGAATGGGAATGGTTCCATCCAATGGCATATTAAACCAAGAAACAATAAAATGGATATGTGACATAGGGAGAAATTGAAGCAATATTTTTTAAAAAAATCATGGCAAAGAAAAAAAAGTTTTTTTTCCCCCAATCCCCGTGGAGAGGAGCCCTGTAAAGGAAAGCATAATGACTTAGTCAAGGTTGACTGAAACCTCAGGGCATGATGGAGGAGTAGATTATCCTAATGTTCTATCCACTAGCCCATGGTGTCTCAGTAGCAGTCTACCTGCAGGCTATACTATTCCTGAAGCCTAGTTAACTCTGAGCATACTGCAGAGACTTGAGGTTGGCAAAACCACGACGCGAGAGCAAGATTTACAGCCTGACTCAATAAACGGAGGAGTTGCTTTGTAAGTACATAAATATTCTCAGCTTGGAGAACTGGCATTAAGGCTTGATAGCCACCTTGCAAATGGTTGCTAAGAATGCTCAGTTAGTAACAAGTCCAGCTAAGAAGGAAATAGGATATTTATTAACTGTCATGTCAAACCATCTTTATAAGATCCAGACGTACCTTTGTACTACAGAGTCATGGGGCAAACTTATGGATTATCCAAGGGAATGGTTGTGGGGATTCCATATTGTGATTGATTGAGATTTCCTACCCAAATAATGCCTAATAAAGATGATTGTGTCTTTTTAGAGAAAATGAATTTATTTTATCTTTTTAAGAGATTATCTAGGATGTTGCAAAATGGAAGCGATGGTTACCTTCTTAAAATGTCCTTGTAATGATATAATAAAACAAAGCAATATTTACTGGTCATTAGTCTCATTCAGAGCTGAAAGGATCATTTATAAGAATAGACACTCAAAGGCTATCTATCTATCTGTGTGTATGTATGTATTTCTATCTATCACCTATTATCTATATCCATAATTACGTATATATCTACTATATCTAAAGTACTTACATTTTATTGAAGGTTTATAAAAGGCCCGAAGCTAATTCTGTTATAATATCAAAGATTAAACTCATAAGTGGCGAGACAGTCTTAACTCCAGGATTCTACAAGGTTGAGATGACATACAGTTGAAGCATCTTCTTCTGATTTATCAGGCTTTAATATTTGATCCAATGCATGGCTTTGTTAAACTTCCAAGCAAATTGCTTTCTGTCTGCCTTAAAATGATAATGACATTTTTATGAGGCTATTAGGTTAATGAGAATCATGAGCTATTGGTAACAGTTCAGGTATAGAAAGAAATAATGAAGGGTAGTAATGGCTTGTTTTCTGAGTATACATAGGTTAGGGAGAAGTTTCTATGAAAGAACACTCTTAGCTGCCTTGGTTTGCCATCTGGATGCTTCTTTATGTACATTCCTGCATGCTCCCATGGGGATTCTCAATAAGGCCTAACACAACCATACCTAGTCTCTTTTATTACTTCCAAATTATTTTCCAGGACAACTACTGGAGGACAGTAATCAAACACAAATGTACTCACATAGTGTCTCTAGTAAAGGTGTGATCCAGAGTTCCAATGAGTAGCTTGGGTGTGTGTATGATGGGTTCATCCTTGGAACATGCCAATGGTTAAGCAGTATTCAGCAGAGAAAGGATTCTTTGCTTTCTCTGCAAACATAGATGCTGCTATGGCCTATACTTCATCTCCGGCTCTTTCTCAGTTGTCCATTCCCTTCTGACACCTGCTGCTCCTGCATTCTGGAGGACCATCTTCTCATATCTTAATCCCTGCAAGCCCACAGAGCCTTTCTTCTCACTAGCTGCTTTTGGCTGTGGCATAAATGTTGTTGACATAGCAGATGGATTCACTATTTCTGAAAACCAGCAATATCTTTGCCATTTCCACCCACATACTCTTGGCTACTGATTCTCCTTCAATGGTTTGGGTCACTTTCAGGAAAACTCTACATTCCGATAATTTTCTTAAATATCAAGATCAAAAATGACATAATGTACAGGAGCCCTTATAGAACATAGGCAGAGACAGACTGTTGAGGTACTTTCACAGATGAGGAGAGAGTTGAAATAAATGGTTTTACTCTCCACGATAGATTCTGTGATGAAATTGTGATGAGCAAGCTTGAGTAGCATCTAAGTATTTGAAGCATGGAATATTTGGGTAATAAGGTGTGGATAATGGGGTTTGTCAGAAGAAGCAGGGGACTGGTAGCCCTTTCAGAATTCTATAGAGCAATGTTTGACAACTTTGAAAACAACACGACTTGTAAGAAGAGGTTGTCAAGTTGGGCTAAGGAATGTCTTTTGTCAGTGATTCCAGAGCCAAAGACAGAAAAGCTGCTGTAGCAACTGACTGGATGACCTGAGGTCCAATCCAGCCATTCTTTAAAAAAATCAAAGCAGGCCCATTTCTATTTTCCTTGCATGTCTTATGCAGGTAGCCTTGTGAACAGTTTCTTCAGGTCACTAAATAATGCTATACAACTTCTCCTTCACTTGAGCTTTATATGTACAATTTTGGAAAAGGCTCATTCTCTTGAAAAGGATCACAGAAATGGGAAGCATGCACCGATGATAATGGCAGTCTACAGGTTGCAACCAACTTCTTGCATCGGCATCCTCCTCCATGATTGTAATGCTCCTTAGTTGACCAACTAATGCTCGTCTGACATCCTGTAGGATGTCAGAGCTAAACTGGGTTACTAGCTTTTGTATCCTTTCTTCTCACAGTACTTGTAATGGTGACAACACTGAAATATTTGGCTAACTGATATTCAGAATTCCAAGGGCAAGTTTGAAGGAAAAGAGCACAGATAGAGACATCTGGAGAGAGCAGTGTATGAAGAAGATATAAGGAATGCTTTAGGGGTGAACACTGGAATCCTGGGAATACAAGCTGAATGAGAGAGAAAAACTAATCTGGATGCCAGGTGCATGGCTAGATCAGAAGGGGACTTACATGGACTGTAAGCACGAGAGTCAGCTTTGAGGAGGAGCATTGTCTGTGTGATTTTTCTTTCCGATTACAGCCTGTTCTTCTGACCGCATTAGTAGTGAGTGCTTCCAAGTAACACAGTGCTTGAATTGAAAGGTTCATTCTATCATGGAAAATGGCTTACTCACAAAGAATAATCTGCCAAACTACCATCAACATGGCTTATTATCTCCTAGCACAGAAGAATAAGTATAATTAAGAGAACTGAGATTATGTGGAAAAAATTTAACCGCAAGTTGAGATTGTCACCAGGCCAATCAGAGCTGATAGAGTCACAGGACTAGGTTAGTTTCTGAATCAGTATGAGGTGAGAGGGAGTCAGAGGAAGAGGGCAGTAGGATGGGGGTAATTCTAAGGTATTAAGGGATTATGGTATTTTCAAGAGCAGCCACCCCTGCTAAGCACAGGCTCTGAAGGAAGAGGCTCCTCCAAAAAGACAGTTTTGTTTATAATCCACTGAGAGATGACTTTAGAAGTTGCTTATAAGGTTTTAAGGGCCAAGAAAGATTATATATCTAAGTCCCTGCTCTCCTCCAGCAATTCCTTACTCAACAACCTAAGACTATATGTGTTAATGCAATAGAATGACTAATTGTTAAGGATACTCCCAGCGTCCATCTCCATCCTCCATAAAATATGATTACTTTGAGCTAAAACAATGGAAAGATTCACAAAGAGTTTGAATACAGGCTTGGCCAGATGGCTGAGTGGATAGACAAACTTTTTTCACAAGTCTGATGACTTGAGTTTAATCCCCGGAGGCCATGTAAAGATGGAAGTGAAGAGACAGCTCCACCAAGGGGTTCTCTGTCCTTAACCTATTCTCTATGGCACCTTTGAACATCCCCAAAACCACATACAATAATAACAAAGATTTACAAAAGAGTTCAAATACAGGTCACAATAAGCAAGAATTCCGAAGCACAGGTCCTTTCAGGTTAGCCTCTTAAATTCTTAGATTTCACCAGGAAATCCACATAAAACTTCTGTAGGCCCTAGCTGGGGAAGTAATGATGGCCCACGATTTGGGTTATCACTGGACACTTGGTATATTTGAAAGCAATACTAATTACTTTTAGACTGAAATGGGTTTCAAAGCATCTCTGGAACTTCCAGTAAATACTCATGAACATAATATATGTGTAACTGCTTTTGGAAACAAGCATCTGATTGGCCGGGTTACTGGACCCCATTACTCATAGAGGAAGAGATCTTTAAAATTATGGAAAAAATTGTCCCTCACCAAAACTCATGTTGCTTAGCTTAGGGCTTTGTCTATGGAGCTGGGAAGTATTCTTTCTTCATGCCAAGTACATCTATCTACTCACTACCTTTAACAAGGAACTATGGGAATTTTTTAAAACAAATTGTTAGACTTTATAAAGAAAAGAATTTCATATAATTCTTTTTGAAATTGCTTCTGAACAGCACCTTCACTAGAAAATAAATCTCACGTATGTCTCAGAAAGAAACTTGCTTCATATAGCAGAGGAAGAAGACGGAGCCTTGCAATGGGAAGGAATCTTGGCCGACACCTCCTTCACAGATATATGGATTAGCAAGAGCAAGGTATAACAACTTTATCATGCAAAACCATGAAACACATACAAAACATAGAACTTAAGGGAAGGACAGATGGCCGAGGCTTAAACACCCACCAGGAAGAAGGAAGTGGGGGAGTTGTCTTAATTAGGAGGGGCTGTTTTAGAGAGAGCCCCTTCCAGATCTTAGGGCTAGACTATGGGAAGCTTAAAGGGAGCTTCATTCTGAGGTTATTTCTACAGCTCGGCATGCCAAAGCACCACATTTTGAGCTATACCTTAATAGTATTTAAAATAAAACATTTGACAGACAGAATATGCTATGCGTAAAAAAAGTTAGGTGTGCACAGGTTGGGTGAATCTCCGTATAACATTGTGGTGGATTGTACCCGTTAGGTAGAGGCATATTCCAAAATTAGAAAAGATTGTTTGCCAGGCCTTTTGAGCTTTTATTTAACAGACATCCCACCTGAGTTCTAAATTTACTCCTGCAAGCAGCTAAGCTTCTGGAAGAGAAATGATACTGCAAAGTGAGAGCCCATAGGAAGCTTACATGGATACAGCTTCATACACCACACCACGTGCCATCCCTGGACCTTAGAATCTGCTAGAATTTCAGGTGTGCCAAGTAAAAATATATAGTCGAAGGTTTTCTTCCTAAGGCCAACAATTAATATGTAAACAGTTCCTAAAATGCATCTTCCTTAGGCCTGTGCTTTAACCAACTTCTGTATCTCAGATACACATTTAAATACCCTGGTGGGATTTTATCCCAAGCCATTCAATTTTGTATAGCAAAAATCAGAAGAAATACATTTCATCTATTCTATCTGGCTTTTCCTTTGCAGACATCAGACTTTGAAATTTCTTGCTGCATGAATATTAGCTTAGAAGAAAGCATAAGTAGTTATAAATCTAAAGCTTGGTTTTGGCTTTACTTAAAAATCTGAGCTTTAAGAATGTAGTCCCAGCAGAAGGAGGTTCTGCTTACAGGAAAGGAGCTGGGTTTGACTGGGGAGGGGAGAATAGATTTCAAGATCTACAGTCTGGTAGGATTGTTAGGAGTGATTGGTCTCAAAGAGAGATGGCTCTGTGCTCCCTATTGCCAGGGGCTGGTCACTAGACAGAGAGAGACAGATTCCGAAGTGAGGTGGCAACTCAAGTCATCTTTGAAACAACCTTTCAAAGCAAGGCTACGTCTTATCCTTTTCTTCCTTCTCCGTGCATTATCTGTGCACATCTGAGTCTCTCTGCATGCAAGGGATGTGGGTTGGAGGGGGGCCGAGCCAGGCAAGAGCAGGAATTCCACTGCAGTGGGTCACGGTTGAAATAAGTGGTCTTAAGGCATATGGCGGTGATACTCTTCCCATACTACAGGACAGACAGAATCCACCTTACCTAAACTTGTGTATTAATGGTTACGTACAAAGGACCAAATTTTCTGGCTTAAATATGTTAATAAACAGAAGTAGTTGGTTTCCCAGGAAAATGAGTACATTATATTTTCTGTACTTACCTTCTCCAAACTTACCTCATGTCAAATTTTGCAAGTATAATTTCTGTGCACTGAAAGAGGTTATTTGTTCTGGTGACACTTTCATAGCTAGAAAGGAGGGGGGCTGTGCTACTCTTTGCTAAATCTCAAATGCACAGACTTGCTGCATGCTTGGACTGCCAGGATTTACATGTCTATTTCATACCAAGCTCTGACTCATGATCTGGAGTGGGATTTTAGATGTGTCACAAAAGCACATCCCCCAAACCTTGTCAAAGGCCCAGAACTAGGAATATGTGTCACTTCCCAATCATGCGATCTTTAACAGAGATCAAGTGACCAGCAGTGCTCCATACAGGAATGGCAGGATGGGAGGAGAAAGGAAGGCCTCTTGTGGATGTCTCACCCTGCGATCTCAAAGCACCCACCAGGGACGAGTCCTCAGGAGAGAGTGGCCCCATGGCTTCCAGACTTTTGTGCCTCTTTTGTGACTATGTGAGGATGGAAACCATCACCCCCAACATCTTTCTTGAGGATGAACTGATACCCAGAGCTTACAATCCTATCTCTTGTCATCATGTTTTCAGTCATCTTCAGGATTGTCACCTACAGGTTATTTCCAGTCTTTTAGAGTCACTGAACAATCTTTATAACAAATAAAAATGGACAGGATGGGAGAAATTAAGGATGAAGATTATTGTCCTTAACTTTTGTCATGTTCAGAATATTTTATTCACTACCATGAATATTTTTTCACCCATTTTTTTTGATTTAAGCAATAAATTTTCTGGAAAATAATATTTCAGTGTGCTTCAGTGATAGACCACCACAGTGAGGTAAAATAAATAGATATTTTATAAGTAGTATCTTAAATCAAGCTCCTGTCTTGCAAACTTCCTTACGCTGTACCATTTATTTTGTTTCCAGATGTCTGTAGCAGGGAAGAAATGACTCAGAGATTAAACATCAGTATTCTACTAAAAGCAATCATCTGCAAAATTCATATTTTCTCTACAGTGACTGTCTTGAAAATGAAAAATCCAGTCACACACGATTGTTTTTCTTTCGGCACTCAGAATATCAAGCCATATGCTTGATTGACTTACACTAAGTTGACTGTTTAGTCACTGTTGAATGGTGTGTCCCTTAGGTACGACCCTGGGGAAATTATTGATGAAGCACTGCAGCACCTGACTCTCTTTCACCTCTGTTTTCTACATGGCATCAGTGCTGCCCACTTGCCCTCCAGGCACCTTCTAGGTGCAGACATCTTCATGATGAAGATTCATCCCGCTCCTTGCTGAGCCTTCTGCAGCATGGACTGCAGTTGCTTATTTGAAGTTGGCTGGTCTTCTCAGTCACATTTACTCCAGGTTTGGGGCTTTTGTACTTTCTTTCCAATCAGAGGCTACAATGTGTTCCTTCTACTATCCAGCATTTTTTATTCACCTCCACTCATTGGTTAGAGGTTACCTGGAAATGGTAGATGAGGAGAAATTTACGATATGGAAGATGACACAGGAGACCTTTGCTATTCCTGCTTATGATGGATCACCCAGCATCAATCTTAGTTGACGATCAATAAGTCGTAGAATGCATAGTGAATGAATGAATAAATGACTATATTCTAAGAATCAATCTACAAAAAAAAATGACAGGTATTATCTAAGCAATTATCTAGTCATGGAAATTACTGAAATTTTTTTTTGTACCAGAGTACATTTTTGTGAAGTATGAAATACTTTCTTTTTTGAGATTCCTTAACTCAGGATATCCTGTTATTTTGTTGCATCTAAGATCCAGACAGGAAACAAGAGACTCAAAGGTTTGCAGAGGAGAATTCAACAATGGAAATATTAGCAACTAGGTAGGCAGGGTCAAGCATAAGGTTACATTAAATATGAGTAATTGTAGAGCCCTCTAGAGTCAACAGAAGCAGGAGTGCCAAGCGAGTAGGGGGATAATGCAGAGCTGACAGAGAGGTGGCCTAGAGGGAGATGTGGCTTTGGGAAGACATCCAGAGCCAAACTGCAGTGACCTGGCAGGACAGTAGCTGTTGGAGTGGAATTAGTATTTCATTCCCTGTTCATCCTTAAATAACCTGCCAAGTATCTTCCATTGGTCAAACTGGGTATAACAGGGTTAGGAAATCTATTGACACAGTACCTAGAGGTTGGAGTCTGGGAGTCCAAAACAAGTACAGACAATTAGAAGGTAGATCTGGAATAAGAAACCCAAAATATCTAAGAATTCTATCAGCTAAGGTGACTAATTGGTGGCCCACAATTTCATTACCATCTTTATATAGATAGGATAATTATAGGTAGAAAAATATTATGGAAAACATAAATTTAAACCATAAAATTCTTAGAAAAAAGAGCAGCATTGTAAGAGAAATGAAACCCCAAACCTCAACGTTTTAGATCCCTGATGGCATAAATTATGGATAAGCAAAAGTAAACAGTACTGATGTTTCTCAAGCTTTGTTTGACAAAAGGTCTAAGAATTGTGCACAGATTCTATGTATCTAGCATATTTGTTTCTTTATCTTTTGCCTTGGTTAATCTTTGAGAGAAAAATATATTCAGCCTCTGCTTTAAAAATGTATTGTTTCTTCTAAACATGGTGGCTGAGGAAGGGATTCTTAACAAGGATGTTTTCAGGAGAACTTTGTAGGGATGTGAAATAAACAGAGTGGGGCATGGGAGGCAGCTAAGAGGGTGGGTACCAGCTGATGGGTAGACATAGCTCCATCCACAGAGGTGCTCTAAACATAAATGATGAACAAAAAAATCCAAACATTGGTGGGACAATAGTCAGTGAGTTCTCACCTTGCATGTATGAGGACCTGAGTTCAATCCCCATAACCAATGTAAGAAAAGATGGATTAGATTGTGCACTTATAGGGTGAGTGGTAGGGAGAAAAAGAAGGGTGGATCAATGGGACATGCTGGCAAGTCAGCCTAGCCTACTTGAGGAACTTCAGGTCAGTGAGAGACTGTGTCTCAAAAACAGACAGACAGAGACTGAAACACTACACACACACACATCCAAATACACACACACACACACACACACACACACACACACACACACACACACACACACACAGAAGCTAGCCACATGAATCCCTGACTGAGGGCCATGCCTGTAGTAGTAGATACATGTCTTCTGCACATGCAGGAAAGAAGGTGATTCTGTGAGACTTTAGAAATAAGTGCTTGGAAGGGCTGGAAGATGGGGGCTCTGGTGCAGTAAAAGAGACATGGTATGGATATAACATCTACTAATAATCTGGTAGACAAATTCCCTCTAGTCATGAGTGGTCTCAATGACACACCTAAGTACAATGGCTGGGCACTTATTTGAAGATTCTCAGGGGACAAGATGATTTTTAAAAATTTAATGATCATTTTATGTGTATGGGTATATGATGTCCATTCTTGGTTGTCAATTTGACTACATCTAAAATTAACTGAAAACAAAATGACTGGGCACCCTTGTGAGGAGTTTTTATTTTTTATTTATTTTTAATTTAACCATTTGAAGTGAGAAGACCCACTCCTAATCCACATCTTTGAGGTGGGAAGATGTGGACCACACCTTATGTTGGCAGCCTATATGAAGAATATGGAAGAAGGAAGATCTCTCTCTCTCTCTCTCTCTCTCTCTCTCTCTCTCTCTCCTTGTTCTCATCTCATTAGCAAGTCCATTTCTTCACTGGCATTATTTTCTATTTCTTTGCGATTCCAGCACACTCTGAAGACTAGCTCAGACACCCAGGATTCTTAGACCTTCTGTTCATAGGCAGCCATTGTTGGATTAGCTGGACCACAGCCTGCAAGCTCTTCTAATGATTCCCCTTTCTCTCTCTAGAGAGATTCATTCTGTAAGTTCCATTTTTCTATAAAACCCTGAATAATATTAGTTGCTTTGTCTGCATGTATGTTCAGGTAGTGCCTGGTGCCCACAGAAGCCAGAACAGAATTTCAGATCCCCTGGAACCAGAGTTTCAGATAGTTATGAGCCCCCATGGAAGTGTTGTATATTGAACCCAGGTCCTCTGCAAGAGCAGTCAGTGCTCTTAACTGCTGATCGGTCCGTCCAGCCCAGTATTTTTCAGCTTCATGGCTCTTGCAGTATCTCCTGACTAAATTCCAGACAAAAAAAAAAAACAAAACTTGCTTCTAATGCTGTTTTGCTGTTGTTTTAAACAAGTTTTTAATGAATGTGGCTTTAAACCTCAGCTGTCACCAAACGTACAAAAGTCAAAGACCAGTCATATTTTCAATTAGAGCCATAACTTAATCCCAAGTCAAGATTCTCACTAAACGCCTCTGTCTGTCATAAAACAGAAGCTTAAAATTCAATAGCAGCATAGAGACACACAGCATTATAAGTCACTTTTTATTATGTAGTTTGACTGCACATTGCATAAGAAGTTCCTAGCAAGCGCTAAACATCAAGAAAAGGAATAGCGGCCCATTTTCTCCAGAATGTAAATAGTCAATACCTTCATGATTTGTATCATTTAGTGCTATGGCAGTTTAATATAAAGAAATCTATTTTTTCTGCTTCTATTTCTAGAAGATCTCTTAAAATCCATCACCATTGAGAAGAATGTATTGACAGCAATGTACAATCAAAAGGAAAACTCAGAGAAAGGAGAGCGAGAAGTGAGTGAACAGAAAGGCTGGTTAACATAGCAGGATGACTTCTATGCAGTCTTTATAAAGATGATTTTTCAAATTTTCATTTTTTAAGAGACGCAAATCAACTTAAAGTGTTTTGGTACTAGAAATCAGCTTTCTTTACAGGTCTATAAAGGAATGAGATTTGCATTTATTTCTTTAAAAAGACTTCTGCCATCCAATTAAATAAGTGCTGTGGTATTACATTTGAATAGTTTTCTTATCAGCAAGAAAAATGATTGCTCTTTCCCTGAAGAGGGCATTCATGTCCATACTGACGAAGGGCATGATGACCATTGCTGAATGGATGCTTTTGTCAAGTCTGCATCTGATTTGATGAAGTCAAGGTTTCATAGGAACTAAATTGTGAACCATTAACCCAGCCCTATCCGTTTTTTCCCTTCAGGTTTCCAGAAGCTATCCTGATTCAATGTAGATTCAATGTGCTCTGCCCCCTCCTTTAAAAAAAAAATTCTTATATTACTTTTTAAAGACACAGGTTTTTTTTTATTTATTTTTACTTTATGCATATGAGTGTTTGTCTGCATGTATTTATACATACCATGAGCTTGCCTGGTACCGCCAGAGTCCAGAAGAGGGTACACGGTCCCATAGATCTGTAGGGACAGATGATTATGAGCCACCATGTGGGTACTGGGGACCAAACCCTGATTCTCTTCTCTGTAAGAGTAGTGAGTGCTCTTAAGTGACTCTTCTGTCATTTCTCCAGCCCTTGTTACTACTTTTTGCCCCTAATGATGAGGCTAGATAATTTCTCAGGGTGCACTTAAAAGAACAGGAAGAAGCTGTTTACACTATAGTGGATCTGTAAAAGCCAAACCCTAATTAGTAATGTCTGTGCAAGTTATATAGAGAAAACAGAGACGTGCAAATGAGTCATCCCTGAAGTCCCCTTGTTGGGTCCATCCCTATACCCATATTAAAAAGAAGAATAAACCTTACCAAACAAACAAACAACAACACAAACAAAGCTAAATTGGAGGATGTTTATAAAGCACACAGTCTTTGCTGTCAGTGGTAGAAAGGAGCTGGTAATTGGTGAGATGCATTTGTGGGTCATGGGAAGGCAAAACCAGCTTAAAGTGCAAAACCAAAGCCAACCCAGAGGAGTGGCTAGAGGTTCTGACCTTAGCTTTGAAATGACTTCATTTGTCAACGTTCTTTTCAATAAGTCCACATTGTCATCAGGGAGATGGTTGCTACTTTCTTCCAAGACTTTGGCAGGAATGCTGTAGACATTCATTTCCGGGAGGTGGGCTTCAGTCTTTCATTACACACGTCGAAAGCTTGGCCACGTGTGAAGAGATTTAATTTCACTAAAAGCTTATAGCTGAGGTCTTGTTCTCATATTCAGGACAAAGGCTGCCTCTTGGACGATTAATGTGACTTTTACATCCTCTTCAATTTGGCTCTAAACTATCTCTTTCAATTACCATAATTCTCTGGCTGATAGTCTTAACATTTCTGGATGAACAGTTTAAAGCTTTTTTTTTTTTTTTTTTTTTTTCCTAAACCACTGCAGCCAAAGTTGAGAGTGTTAAACATCTTTGCTTTGGTAAAACAACAACAACAGCAACAACAACAACAACAACAACCAATGGAAAACATTATAATGTGCCTTGGTTTTAAACATTTTATTTTGGGGTCACTCTGATCTTAGCATACTGTAGTGTTTGGACCTATATTCCCAAGCTCCAGATTCAGCCTGGGAGAGAACACTTGGGTTTTTTATTCCTGAGTCCACCCCTGGTCAATCTCAAGTCCCCTCACCCTTCAAGGCTCAACTCAGTCCCTTGCCTCCTACATTTTTCATACTTGTCCTAGGATTTATAAACTGTACTGTTGGTCACACTCATAAATTGGTGAGGTAAATTCTACCTATAGTTGTAGATGGAGGTTGCAATAAGAAGATCACTTAAAGCCAAGAATTTAAGACAAGGCTTCATCTAGACTAAACAAATAAACATAAGATCTGATCCTGAATAACCTCCATAAATTATCCCCTCTTCCTGCCAGAATTAGCCCTCCCTCACCCTATGCTGTTGCAATTTGCCCTCCCTCAAGTAAAGAATGGTAGTAAACCAACATACCTGCGAAGGCCATACAGTATGAAAATGTATGCATTTATTGAAATGAAAGAAACGAAATATGGTCAGTGACTCTATGACTTTATCACAGGGTTATAAACCTATCCTAACACATGCCTGTTCTTTTAATAGAGGAGTCCTGTGAGTGGGTTTCAGACAAGATGGGACAACGTGACATTGCAAACAGAAAACTATAAAGGTATTCCCCTTCTGTCTGCTACTTTACTCATGACATCTTAAATCTTCCTTACCTTCTGTCAGTTGCCTACATAAAACTTAACAGCCTACTAGTAGCTAAAGTACCCTACTTCTCAGATGCTGTGTATTGTAGATCTAGAGTCTTTACAGTTTTTTCCTGTCCCTGATTTATGGGCTTAACAGACAGACAGTAAGAATAATTTGTATTGCCTTAGCTGAAAAGGGCATATCTTTTTTTTAAAGGGATTTAAATAACCACAGAATTCAACATTATATCTCAGAGACTGTGGGGTTTTGTATCACTAGGAGATATTGACATCCTAAAGCCCTTGTACAAAGATTCAGAACAACATTTCTGAAATTACTGAATTACTCATCAAAATTTCTCTCTGTGTATTTTAGTTAGGGTTTTATTGCTATGGAGAGACACCATGACCATGACAACTCTTATAAAGGAAAACACTTAACCGGGGATAGCTTACAGTTTCAGAGATTTAGTTCATTATCATCATGGCAGGAAGCATGGCTGTGTGCAGGCAGACATGGTGCTAGAGCTGAGAATCCTACATCTTGATCCACAGGTAGCTGAAGAAGGCTGTGTGCTACACTGAGCACAGCTTAAGCATATAAGATCTCAAAGCCCACCCTCATAGTGACACACTTATTCCAATTAGCCCATACCCTCTATTGCCAAGTTTTCAAACACATGAGTCTATGAGGGCCATTCTTATTCAACCCATCATATTCCACTCTTTGGCCCCCATAAACATAATGCAAAATGCATTTAATCCCACTTCAAAAGACCCCATAGTCTATCACAGTCTCAGCAATGTTTAAAACTCCTAAGTTAAAGGTTTCTTCTGAGACTCATAAAATCTCTTAACTGTAAATGTGTGTAAAGTTAAAAATAAAATTAAAAAAAAGCAATATCATGAACTTCTAATATATATCACAGGATATACATTACTGTTCCAAATGTAAGAAAGGGAGTATAGTAAGAAAATACTGGGCCAAAACAAGATAAAAAACTAGTTAGGCTAACTCAGATTCTGTAGTATCTCATGTCTGATGTAAAAGCACTCTTCCAATCTCCAATTACTTTCAGCTTTGTTGATTGCAACATATTTCTCTCTCTTGGGCTGGTTCTACTTCCTGATAGCTTCTTTTCTAGGTGTCTTAGTCAGGGATTCTATTCCTGCACAGACATCATGACCAAGAAGCAGTTGGAAGGAAAGGGTTTATTCAGCTTACACTTCCATATTTCTGTTCATCACCAAAGGAAGTCAGGACTAGAACTCAAGCAGGTCAGAAAGCAGAAGCTGATGCAGAGGCCATGGAGGGATGTTACTTACTGGCTTGCTTCTTGGCCATGATGTTTATTCGGGAATAGAAACCCTGACTAAGACAAATTGGTACCAGCATAGTGGGGTATTCCTGTGACAACCTAACCATGTTTTGGGGAGGACTGTGGAAGGACTTTGGAACTTTGGGCTAGAAGATAGGTGTTAAGAGCTCTGTGGGATATTGTGTAGGAACTTGGAAGATAATGTTGAGAACAGTGCAGAATATGGAGGCCTGGCTTGTGAAATTTCAGAGGGAAGATTAAAGACTCTTTTCAGGGCCATTGCTGTTTTTATTGTGAAGATTCTATGGTTCTGGTTAGCTGGGGCTGAAGAATAAGCTGTGATTAACAAGATACCAGAACTACTAAAGCGAAAACTTTGCATTACTGGGACTATTCATGCTGGTAAGCTGGAGCTAAGAAATTAGCTGTGATTAAGAAGAGACCAGCATCACTGAGGTGACATCTAGGAAGTATTTTCTGAGAGCACAGAGGGTGTGTTCCAGAGATGACCAAGGCTTTACTTCATGCTGCAGCAGGACTTGGTAATTTGTAAGAGTCACCCAGGTGGTACTGGTTTTGAAGGCATGAAGGGGTCACACAGAGCAGCTGAGGCTTGGCCCTGTGAGAGGCCATGGAAGGCCATTGGTGAAGGTGCAGCCTTCACCTTGCAATTGATGGTCCAGGACTGAAGGGCTCATGCCGTGTTTTGGAGATGCCAGGACCATGAGATGACCACCAAGAACCAGTGGAGTACAGGCATCTGGAGCCTAGAAGACATTGTGCTACAAAGGGCATAGCTTTAGAAGTGACCCAAGCCCTTGGAGGAGGCCAGAAGATCATGAGTTGGATCCCAGACATTGGACGGTTGGAGTTTGATTTCACTTTTCATTGTGACTGTGCCCTGATATTTTTCCCTCATGAAAGAAGAAAGTATTTTAGTGGAACACACAGTTAAGAGACTTTTAATTGTAAAAAAACTTTGAATTTTTTAAAAGATATTGGATATTTTAAAAGGTTTGAACTTTTAATATGTAAAGACTGTGGGACTTTTAAAGTTGTTTAGATCTTGGGGATGAATAAGAAACTAAGAGTTGAGGCTTACTAGTGATGTGTTTATGTGTCAAGTTGAAAAGGGGTCAATTGTACTTGCTGGTTTTATGTATCAACTTGAAGGAGGCTGGAGTTATCACGGAGAAAGGAGCTTCAGCTGGGGAAGTGCCTCCATGAGATCCAGCTGTGGGGCATTTTCTGAATTAGTGATCAAGAGAGGAGGGCCCCTTGTGGGTGGTATCATCTCTGGGCTGGTAGTCTTGGGTTCCATAAGAAAGCAAGCTGAGCAAGCCAGGGGGAAAAAATCAGTAAAGAACATCCCTCCATGGCCTCTGCATCAGCTTCTGCTTCCTGACCTGCTTGAGTTCTAGTCCTGACTTCCTTTGGTGATGAACAGCAGTATGGAAGTGTAAGCTGAATTAACCCTTTCCTCCCCAACTTGCTTCTTGGTCATGATGTTTGTGTAGGAATAGAAACCCTGACTAAGACACTAGGCAAATATCCCATGCCTCTGGTATTTCTGCCATCTTGGAGTCTCTAAGGGCATCCAGGCTTTACCTTCACAACTTTACAATGGCCTCTGTATGTCTCCATGCAAGGACACCCCTGCCACACACTTAACCTCAGCAGTTTTCCTTAGTCACTGAGGGAGATTCTAGGACCTCTTTCTTCTGTCCTTGACTCTGAAGCCAGAACAACATGGCCAAAGCTGCTACATTCTGCTGCTTATTGGGGCTAGAATTTTCGCCTCTTATTCATTTACATCTTCGGTAGCTTTTTGTTTTTGAAGGTTTCCTTCCTGCATACGTTTGTCTATACTGGAACTTGGCCTTGAACTTGAAGATCTGTTTGCCTCTGTGTCCCGAGTGCTGGGATTAAAGGCAAGTGCCACCACACATGGATTTAAACAGTTTTTATATTTCTTTTCACAAATTGGAAGTTTAGCTGGGTAGAGTCTTGCCCTGAGGTCATCACTCCTTTTAGTCAAATTAACAGTAATTTTTGTTTTGTTTTGTTTTTTTTCTGTAATTTACTTATTTTCTTGAACATAGGCATTAGCTCCATCCTACTTCCTGGTACCCTTTTTTGTCCTCAAATTGTACATTTTAAAATTTTTGCTTGTTCATCCTGCTCCTTGTCATTATAGTTCGGCATAAGAGTGACCACTTATAACCACATGACAGAGTTCACACTAGGCTGTTTTGAGATTTCTTCTGCCAATGCAATTAATCCTGTTCAGTTTACCTCAGGCAGACTTTTCCGACAAGAGCAAAAAGCAGACACATTCTTTACCGAAATATCACAATACCAGTCTCTATGCCACATATTAAAATTCTCCTCTAATCTTTTGAGCCAGGCATCCATAATTCAAATCACCCTCAGCAGCACTGTCTTCCATATAACTACTAGGCTGGCCCATTAAGTACTGCTTAAAGAATTTCACTGCTTCTGTAATCCAAAATTCCCCAGTCTACATTTCTCCAAACAAAAACATGGTTAGACCTATCACAGCAATACCTCACTATTGGTCCAACTCTGTCTTATATTGGGTTTCATGGTTGTGAAGATATACCATGACCATGACAACTTTTATAAAGGAAAACATTTAATTAGGGCTGGATTACAGTTCCAGAGATTTAGTCCATTGTTATGATGGCAGGAAGCATGGCAGTATGCAGGTAGACATGGTGACAAAGCTGAGAGTTCTACATCTTGATCTGCAGACAGCAGAAGGAGACTCTGTACCACATTAGGCACAGCTTGAACATATAAGACCTAAAAGCCCACCTCCACAGTGACATACTTCCTCCAACAAGGCCAGATCCGCTCCAACAAGCTCACATGTCTTAATAGTTCTACTTTCTATGGCCAAATGTGCAAACTGTTGAGTCTATGGGGACCATTCCTACTCAAACCAAGACACTTTGTGTTACCCAACTTCCCATTGTTGTGACAACTTACCTAGGATAACTTAGAAAGAGAGAATGCTTATTTTTTGACTTACAGATTCAGGAGCTTCAGTGCATAGTCATTCACTTCCCCATTGCATTTGGATTATGACAAGGCATCCTATCATGCTATAGGTCGTGTGGTAGAGCAGATCTGTTCTCCTTCTGTAAGACCAGAGGAAGAGAAGAAGAAGGGATTAGAAGGCAATTGCATCCTAATTTCCCTCTGCTGGTTGCTGTTTGTCAACCTGATCCATGATAGTGTCCTATGGGAAGAGGATACCTTAACTGAGAAATTGCCCTGTGGATGAGTCTGTGGGAGCGTTTTGGTGGTGATGCCCTTAGCCTGATGGTCCTGGACTATATAAAAAAGCAAGCTGAGCAAGCCATGAAGAGCAAGCCAGGAAGCAGTTTTCCTCTGTAGGCCAGACTTTAGTTTCCACCTACAGGTCCCTGATGTAATTGGAAATTATCCTTCTCCACAAGTTGCTTTTGGTCAGTGCTTTATCACCACCATAGAAAGCAAACTAGGAGAGCAGTTGGTACCAGGTTCATAGGATATTGTTATGGGAGATATGACCCACAAGTTGTTTTTAGGAGAACTGTAGAAGGATTTTGGAACTTTGGGCTGGAGAAACCATTGAGTGCCTTGAACTTGGTGGGTTCTTCTGTGGAAACTTGGAGGATAAGAATGCAGTGAATAACCTGCTCCTTTCTCCTTCTCCTCTCTCTCTCTCTCTCTCTCTCTCTCTCTCTCTCTCTCTCTCTCTCTCTCTCTCTCTCTGTCTCTGACCCTCTCTGTCTCTCTGTCTGTCTCTGTCTCTTTCCTCTCTTCTCAATTTCCCTTCCCATGCCCTAAATAAACTCTATTCCCTACTTTAAAAAAGAAGAATGCAGTGAATAACATTAGAGTGATGAAGGACTGGCTTTTGAGCTTGCACAGAGAAGTTTGACAATCCTTCAAAGACTATCAGATCATTAATACTGTATTTTGATTTAAGCATCTGTGGTTTCTGGTCATCTACATTTGAAGAATCAGCTATGATTAAGAGACCAGCATTACTGAAGTGACATTTTAGCTTTACTTGGAAAATTGATGCTGGTCAGATGGGGCAGAGAAGTTATATTAAGAGAACAGTGTCTTAAAGGTGAAATTTTCTGGAAGGTATTTTCTCAGGGTCAGCATACAGAAATGTGGTCCTGCACAGCCAAGGATAAGTCTCAAGTTGGCAGCTGAACTGGGTAATGTGTAAGAGTCTCCCAAATGGAACTGGTTCTGACAGGTCTGAAGGTTCGATAGATGGCTATAATTGTGACTCAGAGTCAGGGTCCCTGGAGACCTATGAGCTATTGATGAAGATGTAGCCTCAGTGATAGTCAAAGTCTAGTACATTGGAAGAGCCAAGATGACCACCAAGGACAGCCACAGGTATGTACTGGAGCTGGCCTGAGCTTCTGAGACAAGCTGGGTGTCCTGTAAGTGACCAAGAAGGGCAGCTGCCCAAGAGCTTTGGATCCTAAAAGATTGCAAATAAGTCCAAGCTGTTCGACATGGAGCTATTTATTTGTTGAATTTTGGTTTTTCTTTGATCTAATTGTAACTGTGCCTTGGTTCTTCTCTTGCGGAATTAGAAAATGGTGTAGCTTATTGTGAACGTTACAGGGACCAACAGTTATGAGACTTTGGAGAACTTGGACTTTTAAAGTGTTGAAAAATTTAAATACTTTGGGATTCTAAAGTTATACTATGTTTTTTTTTAATCTTTAATTTTTTATTAGATATTTCTTCATTTACATTTTAAATGCTATCCCAAATGTCCCCTATACCCTCCCCCCAGCCCTGCTCCCTTGCCCACTCACTCCCAATTCTTAGCCCTGGCGTTCCGCTCCATGGGGCATATAAAGTTTGCAAGACCAAGGGGCCTCTCTTCCCAATGATGGCTGACTAGGCCATCTTCTGCTACATATGCACCTAGAGACATGAGCTCTGGG
>NC_034601.1:76701896-76707734 GCF_900095145.1 Mus pahari
GCCCATGTTCTCTATGGAATCTTCTGCTCCTGAGATTCTCTCTTCCATCTCTTGTATTCTGTTGCTGACTCACATCTATGGTTCCTGATTTCTTTCCTAGGGTTTCTATTTTCAGAGTTGTCTCCCTTTGGGTTTTCTTTATTGCTTCTACTTCCGTTTTTAGGTCTTGGATGTTTTTGTTCAATTCCATTACCTGTTTGGTTGTGTTCTCCTGTGTTTCTTTAAGGACTTACACCTCATTAGCAGCATTCTCCTGTATTTCTTTAAGGACTTGTACCTCTTTAGCAGCGTTCTCCTGTATTTCTTTAAGGATTTGTATGTACCTCTTTTGCAGCGTTCTCCTGTATTTCTTTAAGTGAGTTATTAATGCCCTTTTAAAAGTCTTCTACCGGCATCATGAGGTATGCTTTTAAATCTGAGTCTTGCTTTTCGGGTGTGTTGGGCTATCCAGGACTGGCTGAGGTGGGAGTGCTGGGTTCTGATGATGGTGAGTGGTCTTGGTTTCTGATAGTAAGATTCCTAAGTTTGCCTTAAGCCATCTGGTAATCTCTGGCGTTAGTTGTTATAGTTGTCTCTGGTTGGAGCTTGTTCCTCCTGTGATTCTGTTAGCCTCTGTCAGCAGTCCTGGGATTCTAACTCTCCTGAGTCTCAGTGGTTAGAATACTCTATGCAGGCAAGCTCTCCTCTTACAGGGAAGGTGCACAGAGGCCTGGCATTCAGATCTGCCTCCTGACTGAAGAAGTAGGCCCAAAACGGGGCCTGCACCAGAAGATGTGTCACCTGTGCAGTTTGCACACTCACCTGCACAGGCTAGACTCCGAGGGATCCAGGACACAATATGTCTCTCTCACCTGCTCTGGCAGACAGAGCCCTCCCGGGTGGCCACCTTTCCTCTGGCAGAGGAAGGTGCCCAGATGTCTGGAGCCCGAAACAGGGTCTGTCCCAGAAGCTGTGTTGCTTCTGTGTGTCCCAAAGCTGTGTAGCTTCTGTAGTCTATACTCTCACCAGTGCAGACTGGAGTCTGGGCGATCCGGAGCAAAGATGGCTCCCTTACCAGCTCAGGTAGTGAGAGTGCTCCCCAGTAGAAACCTCTCCTCTGGTGGGGATGGTGCCCGGATGTCTGGTGCCAGAAATGGGGTCTGTCCCAGAAGCTGTGTCCCTTCTGTAGTCTGCCCTCTCCCCGGCAATGACCAGAGCCTGTGCACACTGTAGCATAGTTGGCTCCCTTACCAGCTCAGGCAGTGAGAGTGCTCTTGGGTGGACACCTTCTGCAGTCTGCCCTCTCCCCAGCAACAACTGGAGCCTGTCTATACTATGTTTTATACTAGGTTTTATTAATATGATATCTTGATGATAAATAAAAGAGGAAAAACTTGTAGTTTAATAGTGATGTGTTTGTGTGTAAAGTTGACTTCTGGTCAGTAGTTGTGTTAGTGTTTCTTGTTTGTTTTGTTTTTGTTTTTGTTTGTTTTGTTTTGGTCAATTTGATAAAAGGTCATGTCATTTCACAAGATGGAACTGCACCTGAGAAAGTGTCCTCATTGGGTTGGTCTGCATGTACATCCATGTGTCATTCTCTTGATATGGGAGGCTCCAGCCTACTGAGGGTGATGCCACTCCCTGTCAGGTGGTATTGAGTTATATAAAATTATAGCTGAGAAAACCAACAAATCCAGTACACAGCATTCCTTCCTGCCTTGCTTCACTTCCTGCCTCCAGGTTTCATTCTTGAGTTCCTGACCTGACTTCTCTTTAGCCATAAGCTGAAACAAACCTTCTCCTCTGCCCATGCTTGTTTGGTCCATAGTGTTTTCTCACTACAGTAAAGGGAAGACCATAACAATGCTATATCCCTGATAGCCTAACTTCCTCCCACTGGGATTCATTTGTTGAGGTTCCAGTATCTCCCAATAGGACTAGGGGCATCAGTCCAAGCCTTTAACAAAACTGCCACTGTGGGACACTAATCTAAAACTTAGCATTGACACACTAAGAGTCAGGTAGAAAAAGAAAGCAAATATTTGCACTCTTCTATGTGCTTCACACAGCCGGTAGATTTAATTTTCACAATACAAATGTAAGTACATATGGTAGATCCAATGTAACTCTAAGGAAATTTATCCTCAGACACCTGGGTGCCTTGACCAAACCCACATCATTAATGGAACCAACTTATGACACCAAATTCAAAAGCCAGGCTTAGAACTGAGTTTCCATTGTTGCTTCCCTTTACCTGACTGTGCCAATCTCCTGGAAGCATGCAATACAGTAAGCAGATATTCTCCTATGCAGTGCATGTCCTGTTTCCTCTTGTGTCTAGATCACAATGTGCTCTAAGTCGGAGGTGGTTTTAAATATTTCTCTGATCTCCCACAGCCTCAGCTAGTATAATTCTGAGCACACAAGAGGCACTCAATAAAGAACTGTGGATTGAAACAGAAGCATTTCTCAGGACAAAAAAAGGGAATGTATTTTCTTTCACTTTTATTTATTGTATGAGTGTGTATGGGTGTAGCACAATGCATGTATGAGGTCAATGGAATATTTTTAAGAGGCAGTTCTTCTTCCACTACAAAGCCCCTGGAACTGAACTTAAATTGTCAAACTTGGCAGCAAACACCTTTATTCACTGGGCCATTATGCTGGCCTGGGAAAACTTTATTTTTAAAACAGAAGAATTTTTTTCCATTTTCATTTCATGATTGAAGATACAGAGGCTGTTGTTAACTCTTCCTGGTTCTTAGAATCAACTCTTTTTTGTGTGTGTGTGCTCAGCAATTTTTCTTTCTTTACTATGATTCTGTATTGAAAAAGATCTGAGAGTTCAAACTCCATCAACATTTGTCTTGCATATCTAGGAAGAGCAGATAGGGCATGTGGGAACTGGTAGGTTGTGCAGACCAGATCTCCCTTGGGAGGGAGGATGCGTTGTCCCTGCTGTTGTAATGCAGTCATTGTCCATTCTCAGCTGTCAGCCCCTGAGCTACAGTGAATTCCAATTAGTGGACATGTTCAATCCTGGTCATTTTGGCTCTGCCCACTTCTGCTCTTCAGGGACAGTCTTACTTCAGAGCTCCCCAGGAGCTCCCTACTCTTCTGTTTAACCAGTGTCTTCTTGTTTCTTTCTATTCTACCTCATGTGCTGAACCCCATGCCTGTCTGCTAAGTCAACACTCTCCGTAGAACTCTGTCTTAGATCTGGCATCTAAGAAATGTGACTGGTGAGAGTAAGGAGGAAAGAAGGGTTTACTGATCCATGTGAAAACGCCAAATGCTCTATGGGTTACCAAGAGTGTATGTATTCATAAACAAGTAAACTTTCCATGGTGCATGTTTGAATGTGTCTTGTGGCTTTGCTCAGCATCCTTCATGCCTTACCACATTTGGGAGGGGGGGGGGCGTAATAAATGCCTAGCAGCAAACGGTACAGAGGGCTCCTTGGATTCTTAGAGCTTTTTAACGAAAGCTCAACCCCTGAATAGCTTTCCACATCTTCTCTCCTTAAAACCATATAAACAATTTACTTGTTTTTCAGTGTTTGTGTAATTTTGATCATTTCTGACAGATTGATTGGAGCAGTGTGCATGATTTTAGATTCTAATTTTCTCCTAATGTTGCTTTTGATTTTTCTCAGAATGAGACATTTCTTTTAATTCTCACCCAAGTTCACGCCTGGTTGTAGGGACTTTAGGTAGCCCCCGGGTAACTCTGGCCATCTTCCCTAGAACTAAAGACATTGGCCTTCTTTTAATTAGGACTTTTGGGGCTTTGGTGTTTACAGTGTCTGGCGAGCAAGGGGTTGTGCTGTTCTAACTATCCTGTCATTTAGATAAATTTCAGGGCACTCCTTGGCTCCAGGCTTCTCTCTGGAGTTCCCTCAAACGGCCTAATTTGATATATTGCCTCAACAAATCCCATCAGCCCAGCTGGATTTGGAGCTGAGGGTGAGGATGGTTTATAGGAGTAATAACAACAGAAATGTCCTCTCTGAGACAGGCGAATAATTTCCTCTCTGCTCCAGTCCAATACGATTTCCCTTAATCTTTTTAATGCTTGGGAAGTGGCGGCTTCCTCCGTCCTTAAAGCCACTTTTCTTCCCTGAAGGTTAATGTATTGGAAGACAGAAGGGCCATTGTTTCTGGTCCTCTGGGCAAACACCCTTATTTCTTGAATGTCATTTGTCAATCTACTCACATGGTTTGTATTGAAAGCAATAATTCATAATCACTGGTATTCCAGGGTAAGTAAAGGCCCTCCCAGTTGGAAAAGGAATACAAAACCAAGCTGGTTACCCATGAGGGATCTTTCTGCCTTTCAGGGCTATTGATGATCAAGGATCTGGTTGGTATGATGCAGTCTCTTTATGGATTCAATCCTTAGTTTATGTTCTCTTGCTGCCTCTTTCAGCCAGGTCCCTGCTTTATTCTCGTCCCTCCTATTTCCCTGCAGATTTTTCCTAGCACAGTTCTTTCTCTACTCACCAAGAACAAGAGACCCCACCCCCAATATTTCAGACTACTTTGCAGTCACTGAGCATCTTTCTCCCTGAGGACTGTCCCATGTACAGGAAGGGCATGTCAGAAATGAATCTGCAGGGACTTCAGTGAAACACTTCAAGGTTTAGTGTCTCTCTTTGCATATTTTATGAAAATTCTTTTCCTTTTAAAATTGTTTCTGCATTTCTGCATTTAATATCCGGAAACCTCATCCTTCTTCACTCTTGTCTAATCAGCCTTACCCTTTCTTTTGTTTTCTCTGATGAGGAGATGTTGGGCTCTGATGGGAGGTGATGGGAGAAGAAAGAACAGGGCACTTACAAACTTCATTCTCTCTGCCTGAAACTGCCATTACAGTTGGCCATGTTTGGTGAACTTACAATGAACAGTAATTTCTGGCAGTAACCACCCACATGACACATGGATAGTAAGGACATAAACTTTAGCACTGTTTTTTGCCGGTTATAATTTACCATGCCATCTTAACTTTCACTGAGTTGTTCAGCTTCATTCACAAAAGTGGGTATGTGTGCTGTCGAGACTCATGGATTTGTTAATTACCCTCTTCTTTGTCTGCAGTAGAGATGGGAACTAGAACCTTGTGCATGCTGAGCAAGTACTCTGATATTAAGCTTCATCCCTACTTTTTTTTGTTCTTTTTATTTTGAGATGGGCTCTCAAGATATTTTCCAGACATGAACTCACTCTGTAGTTCAAGCACACCTTGACTTTACACTCCTTCTAAATAGCTAAGGTAATTGGGTGTGGCTAATACTAGGTCTTTTTTCTAGCTCTGTAGACCTATTACTGGGGCTTCTTGGGGCTTCAGTTTACACACGGATGAGATGAACATGTTTTACCATGCCTGTGGTTCCATTACAAGTTTTGCATTCTCTATGTCAGTTTTGATGATCACTTATTTCTCTTGGTGTTGTTTTATGAGACTGAGACTTACAATACAACTCAGATGAGTTCCTGATTTACTATGTAGACCACAGTGACCTTGATTCTTCTGTGTGTGTGAGTTCTGGGCTTATAGACATGCATTATTGTGTTAGAAAAATTGCTAATATTGCACCATTTTAAAAATCACATTTGAGAGCTGGAGAGATGGCTCACTGGTTAAGGGCATGAACTGCTCTTACAAAGGACTACGTTTTCATTCCCAGCAACCCTACTGGGTCATTATAAACAACTGCTTGTAACCCCAGCTCTAGGAGGATCCAGTGCCTACGGTCTCCACAATACCTGTGTGCTCATGCATGTATGAACAGACAGACAGACAGGCACACACACACACACACACACACACACACACACACACACGCACACACGCCCCTCC
>NC_034601.1:76707852-76710239 GCF_900095145.1 Mus pahari
TCCTCCCCCCCTCCTCCTCCTCCTCCTCCTCCTTTTTTGAGAAAGGGTTTCTTTGTGTAGCTCTGACTGTCCTAGAACTCTCTGTAGACCAGGCTATCCTTGAACTCACAGAGATGCACATACCTCTGCCTAACTGAGTGCTGGGATTAAAGGCATTCTTGCCACACCACCAAGGCCTGGCTAGCTTGTTTTTGCTTTTGATTATTTTTCCATAAGATTTCTAAGAATTAACTCATATTTGAGTCTTCCATTTTGAAAAACATGATACTTTCATTTAGAGTTTGAAAACAGGATTTTCCATACTTCCATTGAAGGTTTGCATGGGGAAAGATTTCTCAAATGAGAATCACATGATGGATTAGAAAGAAGAATGGAGCTAAGGGCTTAGAGTAGAAAAATCACAGAACAAAGATAAATACTAAGCATCAGGGAGGGAAGTGGCTGAGAGAAAGCATTCTAAGATTGACTGTTTACAATGGTCTCAAGACTTGGCAGTTCCCCCCCCCCCCCAAATGACAACCATGTGCTTTTAACCTTTAATCCTCTCCATAATCCTTTTTTACAAATGTTTGGCAGAGCGCATTATATATGTAATATTCACTCCATGTATGCATATATTTATATGATATGTGTATATATATGTATATATATATATGTGTAGGTAATGCTATTTAGTATTTATGCATATAATTTACCTATGCAAATATGGGGATTATACACAAGCACATATGCACTAGATATTCCTCTGTGTTGGTAGCTACATTACAGAGCCCTATTATTTTAACTTGAATATACAGCTTCCCATGGAACAGAATTAGTTTCTGCCAACATTAATTTTCCATATCCATTCTTCTTTTGGTCTCATTTCTAATCTGAATCTGAGCAGATCCTCCCTTCTGGAAGCTCAGATAATAAAGGGCATTTATTCCCTTCAGTGTAATCTCTTCAAACCTCATAATCTGGTGGAGAATGTCTGTCTGACATGGTGAGCAATAATTAATTCCCTTATTTGTCATTTCCACACACAGCTTTCTCTTTCCCGGACATCGTCAGTCACCTGGACGTGCTTCTTTCAGCACCTGCCTGCAGCTCACAACTTCTCTTTTTATAGATGACCCACTTCCTTTTGCTATGGTTCTCCTTTGTGATGCCTATGTCACTCCAATCCCTGTCCTCTGCCCCAGTCTTATTTCTAATGTTTAGTTTCTAGTTCAAGCATCACATTTTTTTTCTTTATGAATTTCTCAATAATTCCCTCACAATTTTTAATCATATCTAAATTTATTCTTAATATTGAATTTACAATTAGTATAATAATGGTTCCACCTAACAGTGGAGCAAAGACATATACAATTGTGTTTTGAATGCATACCCATATATATTTTGGGAGAGACATGTGTTCATCGAGTCTGAAAAAAAATGGCATTCCTCTAGTGCTGTGGTCCCCAACCTGTAGGATGTGACCACCTTGGGGGGTCTAATAATACTTTCACAGGGGTGACCTATGACTATTGACTATTGGAAAAGATATTTACATAATGATTCATTACAGTAACAGAATTACAGTTTTTTGGTAGCAATGAAATAATTTCATGGTTGGGGGTCACAACAACATGAAGGACTGTATTCAAGTGTCACAGCATTAGGAAGTGTCACAGCATTGGGAACCACTGCTGTAGGGTCTGAGAACTGATTACCTATGGATACAGCATTTCAGGGCATCTTACATTAGGGATAGGAGTTTAGAAGGCTCTACAAAGAGAGACTCCTTTAGGCTTCTTTATAGAATTTTGTGGTCAAACGGGGGGCTGTGTATGTGAAACTCTGCTCTTCTCTACCCTGTCACATCACATTACATCACATTAATGTCTGTTTACAAGACCAGCCATAGTAGCCAATGGGGTTATTTGGAATCTTGCATCTGTGTGTGCTGGAGAACAAAGTCAGGCTTCCCTAAACAAAGCATGGCCAGAGAGCCTGCAATTCAAAATATCTCTGTTGGCACCCCCACCACCACCACTCCTGTCCATTGACTTCATTTTTTCTCTCTCTTCGAATGCATCTCATTTTCTTAGGACAGGAAACAAGGACTGATATCTCCACAAGCCAGGCCTTCCAACAGAAAACAATTTCGTTCAGATCTGAAATTTCTCTGGGAGAAATTTACTCGCCCATCCTGTATGAGATTCTAATCCCTATACTTGTCTGGGAGGTTGAGGTCACAGGAAGACAGCATGATACTGGGACATCACCCTCCTTTAGGTTCCTTTTCCCAACTCCACATCTTTCTTAATTTGGCCTCTTTAATTCCTGGCTATAGAAACTGTATTGTGTCTCAAACTTGCTCAGCTTCCTCCTCCCTCCCTCCCTCCCTCCCTCCCTCCCTC
>NC_034601.1:76710389-76731671 GCF_900095145.1 Mus pahari
GAGAGAGAGAGAGAGAGAGAGAGAGAGAGAGAGAGAGAGAGAGAGAGAGAGAGACTCTCTGTGTATCTTTGGCTGTCCTGGATCTCACTATGTAATTCACAGAGATCTGCCTGCCTCTATCTCTCCCAAGTGCTGGTATTAAAGGTGTGCACCGCCAGGACTACAGACCAGTGCAGAGGGCAGAGGACCACGTAGGCACACCTGCTTCGGAATCATGAAGCCCATGTTTAAGGTTTATCTTCTCTACCCAATTTATATGAGCAAATTACTTATCAACATCTCGTTTTCTAATCTATGTAATGGATATGATAATAGACTGTATGCCAATAGGCCATTATAATAATTAAACAAATTGATATTATACAAGCTACTTGGAATGGGGCCTAGAATATAGGAATTGTTAGGCAAGTCTCTATCACTGAGCTATACACCCAGCCCATACCTGGGGGAAATTTCTGTATTGATATTTGCTGTTACTATTTTTAGATAGTTCAAGTACATCACAGTTGCAACTAAAAATTATATTCGTTCTACTTCAGAGAAGTCAATTAAATAATTTTGTGGATCATTTATCATCCTTTATTATTTTTCCGCTCCTTCCTCTTAGCCCATAACTATTTATTTCTTTGACCAAATCTCTTGATCTCAATGACTTTCCAATTCAAGTGAAATAAACTCATTATTCCCAGGTACCCAGTCAATATTATTGGTGTATCATAATGTAACCTATTAATTGAGTCATTTTCTTTAATAACTCCTTTCTCATTCATTAGTGATACTGCTGAATTCAGTATTTTTCACCAGCATTACCTCTTAAGACATTCTTCATGGGGTAGGCAGCGTAGGTGGGTAACAGATCTCCCAATGACCACCCTCACTTTCCCCCATTCTGTTTCCATAGAGTTGCCCAAATGTTTAGTACTCTGTTTTTGTTACCAGAGTGTACGCTTTCATAAGAGCAAGGACAGCGCTTTCATGGAGCAAGAATTTCAAAGAAATAGAAAGAGACCACTCATCCGTGAGTTTCTTGCCGAACCAGGTTCCTGGATCAGAACCCTTTTCTGTTCCCTGAACCTGATGCACAGTCAAGCGAACAGCAGGTACTCACAATGAATGCATTTGCTCAATGAGTGGTTGACTTCCTAGGGACCAGTACAGACAAAGCACACATCCCTCGACTTCCTTTCATGGTAAGGGCACCATGGGATGCTGAAGGGATACATCTCTCCAGAATTAGTAACGGATCATTTGTTAGGGTAGGGTGAAGAGCTAAAGATCACAGTGGAGGAAAGGGATTTGATTGAGGAGGGAGTGGAAGAGCAGAGCCGCCTGGGACATGGCGTGCAGGAAACAAAAGCATGAACTCCACACAGAGGATGCGCCATTGCAGGGTTAGGCAATGAGGAATGGCGCAGTGAACAATAACTTAGTTTCTCCTCCATTCTCCCCCTCCATACATCCTGTTTTATTTCTTCTTCCCTACTTGTATCGAGTGCTTATAAGATTCCAGAAGTAACGGAGTAAGTGAAGTCACTGACAAGATCCCATGGAAAGGGGATCAGGAAGCCTCTCACTCTCTCTGTGTATGTGCGAGTGTGTTCGTGCATGCACCTGTATGTCACCTGCACGTGGGTACCCATGGAAGCCAGAGGAAGGTGTCAGACACCTCAGAGTTGGTTAGTTTTAGGCAGTGGTGAGCTGCCTGGTGTGGATGTTAGAAACAAAAGGAGGACAATGTTCCACATGGCTTACATGCAATTGTAAGAGGACGAGCTGAAATCACGGCAGTGAGGATGGAAGGAAAGTGATGTTAAAGTAGATACAGGAAGAATTTATAGGATGGCATCTAACTAGGGATATGTAGGTCTCCTCGGTTATGGGGGTTGCCACTAGCTCACAAGGTTGAGGGGATCAGAATCAATGGATGGGGCTCAGAGGATCTGTGGGTACGAAGGAAAGACAGACTACTGAGATCAACTTCAGAGAGGCAGCTGGACTTTATTCCAGGGGTGAGAGGAATATACTGAAAGAGAGCAGCGGCTACAGGGTTGCCTAATAAGTATTCAAAGTATGTTTCATTTGCATCAGGAAGCTCAGCCCTATCATCCCTGTAGAAATTCCTAATTATCATATGGGCAGCAGAGGGAATGCATTTGCAGGGAACTGTGTGAAAGGTCACACTTGAGGCAAGCTAGGCGTCCATGCTCAGGGACATCTTTCAAATAAGGTCAGGCAGAGAGCAGGAAGCCCTGCTGAAGGAAGGGAGTCCTTCATTTTGTACCAAGTTCAAAAAGCTTTCTGAACCTGGGGGAACTACAGGAGCCCTCCATTTTGCCTAAAGCTTATGGTGGACAGATATACACAAGCAAGGAAGAGGAAGAGGGTTTAGAATCTTCAGGAGGTATGGGATTGTGGTTGAGTCTGAGCCCTTTCACAGACAGGGAAAGCGTCTAGACCTAGAAGGGACAGAATGTCCTGAGCTTATGTGCTTGCCACACACGGCCAGTTCGATGTGTATAGGCTTGAGGCCCAGTAGAGAATTTTGAGTTTGAAGGTGAACATTACCCAGAACATGGATAATGTGGCACAGAAATCCGCTGATTAGAACAGAGAGTTGAGGATAGAACTTTCGATAACCAGATATTTAGAGTGTGACTAAGAACGAAGGAGAGGAAGGAGCGAAGTCAGGTCAGGGGGAAGCTGGAGCTGAGGAGGAGCATGCGCTGTCCAAGTAATAGAAAACACCACAGCCAGGGCTGGTAAGCTAAACAAACAAACAAACAAACAAACAAGAAACCTCAATGATAACAGCGCCATTGTTTAATTTATTGAAAGAAATCTAGTTTTAAAGCTGAGCAAGACTTTTTTTTTTTTTTTTTTAACAGACTATTGACTTGCTTTAAATGGTTGTGTGAGGCAGGGAGGAGAGATGTTCTTATCTCTTTCCTTTTGGTCTCATTCAAGCCTGCTTTCAATCTGGACCTTTCTTTTCTTTCTTTTGTTCCCTTTTCTTTGTCCTTCTTTCTGTCAACTAAATCACAGGAACTTGGAGAATACAAGTTCTGGTCTTAATTCGCAACTGGTAAATGTTTTTTTTTTTTCCCCCCACTTTCACTGAAGTTGATTTCTTCTCTCAGTAAGTTAATAGTAACAGTTCTCCCCACAAACTTTGCAGGAATCAACTTCAGCTGGGTTAGGATGCCCACTGATGCGGTACCTGATGAAGTCATCACCCATGTCAAACTGACTTTCTATTTCTGTAAGCCTTGATCCTTTGCTTAGAACAGGCAGAATGTGTTATTCTGACTTCAGTTTCTCACGACTGAAAGACTAATCAGTATTGTGATGTCCTCCCTCGGTGTTCCCAGAGCAAGGCCAGGAAACAGGGACCTCCTTTCTTCTTAGAGTACGGGTACAGGCAGTAGTGATCACAGGGAGGGAACAGGTGAGTAACCTCTTCATTATTCCGTTCAGAAGAACACACTTTCTAGTTCCAGAAGAATTTGATTGCAGCTGTTGGGGAGGTGGTTTAGGAAGGGTAGGACAATAGAGGTAAAGTGGTCAGGTGGCTGATTCAGGCGCAGTCATTTCTTTGGACCTGAGGGACTGAGGATTGCAAAAGATGCAAAATTGCTGGCTGGTCTTGAGCTTTGGAGAGCAGATGTATGATCTGACTTTTCCTGAGGCTAAGTGAGACAGATTGCAAATCCTTCCCATCTCCCTGTCTGTGATTTCACCTAGGCAGTTAGTAAATGGCCCGGAACCAATGGCACTTCTTCATTCTGCTGGAGGGAATCTTAAGTCTCCTGGAGTCTGTGGTTATTTTGATCAGGAGAACTTGGGCCAGTTGATTACCATGGATGTGTGTAGACTCCACAGAACTCGTGATAGTATTTATAGATCTTCAAAAAGAATTAAATGTTGGCTTGGTGATACTCTAGGTTATCATAAATAAAATTAAAAAAATGAAATTGAGAAAGAGACATGTTGGGCGAAATGAGAATGGTTGAGTAGAAAAATAAGGGGTGGATGGAATCCTAATTCTCTATACAGTTGTATGAAAGAACACTCGTTAAAAAGATAATTTTTTTTAAAGTCACATCTATGCTGAAGCATGCAGCCAGTCAGCAAATGAGCAGTACTTTGGAGATTGGTTCGATGTGCTAAGTGTGTGGATGGTTCCTTTGCTGCATGTTAGAATGTCTGCATGCCCTCCTGCTTTGTAAGAATCCCCAGGTACGGGAGCCACAGCTTTTCATGTATTTGAGCTGGTTTTGCTAATTATTAAACATAACTGCTGAAATACGAATTTCATCCTCTGTTTATGGATTGTTTTCCTACATGTCTTCCTTATCTGAAGCTCACAGCAGTGTTGGGCAGAAGGTAATTATCGCTACTAATTTAGAAATGAGAGAAAACAAGGTTCAGGATATTGTAGAAGGGGCAGTGATGTCACAGAGCCAGTCAGAGGCAACAGTAGGGTTAGGCCCGTTGTCTCCTGGGGCTTTGCTCTGCTATGATTGTTTCTGCCCTGGTAATTACCTTACAGTCAGCAGTCAGTGACATTAGAAGGCTCCTGTAGTTAAGACTTCCAAGGCAAAGAGAGTTTGGAAGTGATAAAGAGTGAGGTTCTTAATACTGACCTTGTTAAAGGTCAAGTGCAATGAATAACTTGACATTCTAGGAAAATGTGTGCTTCAAGAAATTAAAGCCCTTTTGGCTCTGGTCAAACTTGGATGATATGTATTCTTATGTCACATGGAACCTTATAATAAGAATGGCTTTAATTAAGTCCTGAAAGGTTATCACTTTTATGCCTATTATATTTTTTAAAGCATAAAATTAAAATAATAAAAATATTTCTATGTAGATCAGGCTGGTCTTAAACTCACAGAAATTTTCCTGCCTCTGCTGATGCAGTGCTGAGATTAAAGGCATGTGCTACCACAAGCTTACTTAGCAACACACACACACACACACACACACACACACACACACACACACTTTCTTTCTGTCTCTCTCTGTTTCTCTCTGTCTCTGTCTCTTATCTCTCTATCTACTTAAAAACACACATATACTCTCTTTCATATATATATATATATATATATATATATATATATACATATATACATATATAATATATACATATATACATATATACAGGGTGTGTGTGTGTGTGTGTGTGTGTGTGTGTGTGTTGTTTAAATGGAGTTACACTATATGGATGATTAATTACGGTCCCTGCAGGATCCATAGACTATTTAACAAAAAACCCATTACCAGGCATGGGAAACCTCCCTTTGAATTTTTGGTCAGGGACTCCAAGAGAATCCTAAAAGAGTGTAGGCTACCGTCATCGCCCTGGTTTTCTCCCAGAACTTGAAGATAAACCCTCCGGCTGAGGACGATACCCACCTTGTATGCAGGACTTGCAGGATTAAAACTGGACCGAGCTGGAAATCTCCTCCCTGAGGATAGAGCTCACAGTGTCAGGGGTGCTATGCAAGCTGCCAAGCAAAAGCAATTACAAATCCTCCCCGGCTGTAAAGCTAACCACAACAACTGGCCTGGCAAGATAGTCCCAGCGGCACAAGAGTGGCGCTTGTATCTAACCAGCAGATGTGTCATTGGGCTTTAGGTCTGCGTGGTAAGCAGGAATTTGTGCTTGGTACACTGAACCTAGGCTAGTACCCAGGGTTGGAGAGGTTATATACCCTAGAGGAGAACCTATTACTGCTGTGTTCCTAAATTAAAATCATTTCTAATTATATTCTAAATATCCATCCTTATACTCATGGATAAATATAGTTCTCACCCCTCATCAATGATGCTTCTTTCTGCAGTAGACAGAAGCTGTTGCAGAGATCCACAACTGGTACAAATGCAGAGAAGATGTGATGGTGTACCCCACCCCTGTTGGTAGATCTATACAGCAATCCCTAAACATAAGGCTCAGTGAACATCATGAGGGAGGAGAAAGATTGCAAAATCCAGAGTAGATGGATGCCCAAGCAAGACCTCAGTAACGACAAGGCTCCACCCCTAAATGAAGCCATATAGGCAAGGCTCCACCCCTAAATGAAGAGCTATAGGCAATCGATGGATGCTGAGAGGGAATCCATTTTTATCCAGGATGAGATTCCTTATCAAATGGTCAACCCTAAATCCTTGCACAAATAAAATACTAAATAAACTCAGCAGGCAGTATTTAAGTATGTGTATGTGTGTGTGTATGTGCATGTGTGTGTGTGTGTGTGTGATAATTAAAGAAGAACAGGTCATGAATTCAAGAGAGTTTTGGTGGAACATAGGAGGACTTTGAGGGAATGAGATAGGGGTGGATATAATATATAATATTCATGTATGAAATTTTCAAAAAATGAATTGAAAATAAAGAAAAATAATTTCAACAGGTTTTTTGTGTGATTCAAGCATAATTTTAATCATTGGAAAATCTAATGGAAAAATAAATTTCAATCAACTAATCTTTTAATATATGCTGACTAACATAATGTACCACTTAAATAAATAATGTTACCTTCTCTTGACTTTTAAATTATGAATAAGTGCACTGGGAATGTTGGGAGTTCATTCATGCAAAATTGCATGAACAAAATCAATTTCTCTTGCAAACTCACGAAATATAGCCTCAATAAACTTCTAGGAAACAAAAACCACAAAGTGATTGCAGACATCAAACAGAAGCTGTTGCCTTGACACCCTTTGGAGACCTGGCTACGTGTCTAATGAAATGTCTGGAGTGATTCATGGACTACAACATGTATGGAAAAGCAGACTCCAAAGGGCAGAACTATCTTTTCTGGACTTTACTGGTTCAAACAGGAAATCTTGAATCACCTCAATAAATTTTCTAGCTAATGGTTCATTCAGGTTTGGAGGGGAATAAACTGACCAAGATTCATTTACTCAGACTTGGGAACTCTACATGCTCTCTTAACTATGTAAGGATTTGGAAGGTGTTTGTCTGTTTATTTAATTGGCTGCTGTTGCTGCTGTATGTGTGTGTGTGTTCAGTGGTTTTTTTTTTTTTAACTTTACATGATTAGAAAATAAATGTGTTATTCTATGCTGGTTACCTGCCATTAGGACTTGTTCTAAATGCTCTTGCTATAGCTGACAGTAAACCAAAAAAGGCAGTGAATGAATTAGTAGTTTTTACATGGAGGTACTGTGGATGGAAAAAATGAAGAAAATATATACAAGGACTAGGAGAGGAAACGGCATTGCTGGTTGTGAAAGAGAGGAGGAATGAGAGGGTGACACTCGAGTAAAGAGGCTCCTCTCTCCAGCAGATGGAGACCATCGTAGAAAACCAGACGTGGACACAAAGATCAAAAGACTGGGAGCCCAGATCCAATGCATATGCTGTAAGCACAGCTCCTGCATCTATAGCCAGGAAACATGAGAGAAGAGGGAGCAGGAAATCATGTAAAAGCTACCGCTAAGAAGTCTACTGTGTAGCTATTAGAAGTGACTCTATATCCAAGACCAGAACAGTGACATTATCAATAGACATATTAACACAGAAGGAGAAAATCTCATGGGGTCTGTGGCGGTTTGTACATGCTTGGTCCAGCGAGTGGTACTATTAGGAGGTGTGGCCTTGCTGGAATAGGTATGTTACTGTGGGCATGGACTTAAGACCCTCACCCTAGCTGCCTGGAAGTCAGTTTCCTAGCAGCCTTCAGATAAAGATGTAGAACTCTAAGCTGCACCATGCCTGCCTAGATGTTGCCATGTTCTCACCATGATGATAATGGATTGAACCTCTGAACCGGTAAGCCATCCCCAATTAAATGTTGTCCTTTATAAGACTTGTCTTGCTCATGGTGTCAGTTCACAGCAGCAAAATGCTAAGAGAGGGTCCTGTTTCTGGAAAAAAAAAAAACACTATAGGTGACTAAGGACTGCCAAGAGACCGAGAATTAGTGTCTTCGGGAATGAGCCCTCTAATTGATTATCTAACACAGAGTAGACTAAGACAGCCTGGTATGAGACACTGTGCTGAGTCTCCTTGTCAGAAGCTGTGACCTCAATGAATGCAGTCCATGGGCAAACAGTGCAAAAGTGGTACCACACTCCTTGCTCCCTTCTGCTGGGTGCCAAAGGCACCGGCAGAAGATGGTCAAGGATTCTACTGTTGCAATTTGTAGTGTTTGTCTTTTCAGGACCCAGCAGAGTTTAGAAGAGTGAATATATGTCTGGAGGGGTAACCAGAGGATGTCAGGCATGAGCTCACAAGTGACAGAAACAGCAAAGATGTCACTGTGATTATGATGGAGATGCTGAAGGGAGAGTCTCAGGGGATGACATCAGGCAAGCAGCAGACTAGAATTTTCTGAGCACTGCCAGGAATTGTGAAGTCCAAAGTCCTTACCGTGAGGGTAACAGAGATGTTCTTGAGAATTCTATGTGAGAAGATAACATGAGCAGACATACCAGTCTCTCTGGTTGCTCAGTAAAACAAAGCCATGGTAGGGCAATGGTGGGACGCTGTGGACGGCAAGGATGCTCCCTTATAATTTGAGCAAACAAGACAGATATTTCAATAGACAGATACAGTGACAATTTTAAGAAATAGCATGCTTCTGAACAAATTTTATAAGTAGAAGGCTGGGAATGTAGATCAGAGAAAGAACGCTTGATCAAACTTGCATGTTCCAACCCTTAGCATTACATTAAAGAACAAAAATAAATAAATAAAATGGGTTGGTACTATAGCTCAGTGGCTAAATGTCCCTTCCACCAAACCTGATGACTTGAGTTTGATTCTCAGGACCCAATGAAAGGCAAGAGAGAACTGGCTTCTAACCCTAACCCTAACACTAGCCCTAGCCCTAACCCTAGCCCTAGCCCTAGCCCTAACCCTAACCCTAACCCTAGCCCTAGCCCTAGCCCTAGCCCTAGCCCTAGCCCTAACTCTTAAGAGAGTCCGCCAAAGTCATTTAGATTGTATTTCAATGAATAAGAGTGGAAAGAGAAGTAGGTTTTGTAGACAGCAATCTTGACGCTAAGTTTTTTGAGGAATACAAAGGATTATAACCTAAGGGGTTAGGACATGTTGGAGAAAAAAATACCCTGTTAAGTGGGAACAAGAAGTGAGAAATGACTGTCTGACCTCCTAGCAGGGTCTGAGAATTTTAGGAACACATCAGCTCCCTTCTGAGAGGATGAGGGGCAACGTGTCCTCTGAGAGATCCGGGTCTCAGACAGACTTAGAAGGCCGCTAAACTGAAGCAGAGGCTAAGGGCCCGTGGCCGTTTCAGTGATAGCCTATGGAAGCTCTAGAGGGCACAGACTGCAGAGGTTCAGCCTGGACTTTCATGCGTGGAGAGTTCTGGGAGCACAGTAAATGCCTGGTTACCTCAGAATTAGTAGAATGAATCATGATTTGGTAAACCCTGTCCCCTCAAGACAAGATGTGTTGTAAGCCTGGGCCTGAGAGAGGGACGGGTCCTGGGACTCGCCACACCAGCTCTGCTTCCGAGACCAGGCAGGGAAAGCCTGCTCTGAAAGCAAATGGCTCTCTTTAGTCTATTAGAGATGGGTACTCGGCTGAGGGGAAGGATTGCTTGACCTGGAGTGCACAGCCCAAAGTAATTCAGTTAGGGGAAATGATCTTTTAAATGCTAGCTGCCTGAGAGAAAACTCTTAAAACAATTTCATAGAGGGAGCACACAGCATTTAGAGAGGGCTCCTGTGCTCCAGGTTACAAAGCTGAACGAGGTAGAAATATAACGGAAGTCCCCATTATTTGCCTACCTCAAAACTGGTTATGTTTTTTTTTCTTCTCTCTTTTTCGTTTTCTTAGCTTTTAGTGACCTTTGAAGGAGTATTTCTTTTCCTAACTATTCTGTAATAGTAATTGTGTTAGTTTACTGCTTTGCTGTAAACAGGACTATTGGAATGTCTGGGCAGATCTTCCCTTAGTAGGTAACATCAGACACTTTTCGTGTCCCTTTAAGACTTGATTTCTGGATTTGATGGCATGATATTGAATGGAACTCGTGTTTATTGTGTGTTTCTGGTGTGCACAGTGATTGGTCACATCATCTGTGTGATGCAGATCAACTCTACAATGTTTGGTGGCTCAAAGGGAACTGAATTTTGCTTCCCATTTCTCAGCAATTCCCCCACCCTGTTGCAGGACATTTCTGGATAATATAAAAAGTGCATTCTGGGCTGAATTTTATTATGGCCATTATGAAAATTAAAATGTGTGATTTAAGGGAAGGCCTATATCCTGAAAAACTCTTACCTATGAATATATTACCAGGGTGACTTCTTCTCTCCAACTCTCTTCAGTAGAGTAATGACATCCCTGTTCACCCGGCCACTTAGGTCCTGGACCAACTACTTCTAAGTACCTCATCATCATCACCTGGACTGCCACCAAGAGCCTTATAGCTTGTCTTCTGTGCTTGTTCCCCCAAAGTCTGATTTACATACAGAAAGCAAAGTGACCTTTTAGAAATGCCAATCACATTATATTCCTTCTTATCTCAAAAATATCCCAGAGACTTTCCATTCCATTTATGATAAAATTCGAGGAAGAAGCTCAACTCTTCCACCCCCACCCACACATTCTCTGGTCACACTGCTCCCCTTGTTGTTCACTAAAATTACTAAATATTGAATTCTAACCTGTACCTCTGCCTTTGCTTTGTCCTTGTTTACAGTAGTTTCCACCAGCATATAGACAGCTCTTGTCCTACCATTATTCAGATCTCTATGCAAATGTCTTCTCAGAGAGGACATTCTAGGTCTTCTTATTTAAATAACTACTCGCCGCCCCTTATTACTATTACCTCTAGTTTGCTTTATCATCCTTTCCAAGTTCATATTACACTGTGTATTTGTTTAGTTTAGTGGTTTTTTTTTCTCCCGCAAAGAAAGTTTCCTGGAGTCAGGGGAGTCATTTAATTTCTCTGTTGCATGTAGGGCAATTACAACAACCACAACATATGAAAAACACATTAAATGAACAGAGGCCATCCCTCCTGGTACAGTTCTCACACTGGTGAAGCTGAAGACGGCTGGCCTGGAGACGGCTGGCCTGGAGACGGCTGGCCTGGAGACGGCTGGCCTGGAGACGGCTGGCCTGGAGACGGCTGGCCTGGAGACGGCTGGCCTGGAGNTGGAGACGGCTGGCCTGGAGACGGCTGGCCTGGAGACGGCTGGCCTGGAGACGGCTGGCCTGGAGACGGCTGGCCTGGAGACGGCTGGCCTGGAGTTTGTTTCTTTGTTCTAGGAGTTATTATGGTCTAAGTAGACATTTCTAATAAGTAACCAGAAGGAATGTAAGCCTTTTCAGTATTTTTATATCTCAAAATTTTATGGTGATGAATCAGATATGAAATAAATACTCTGTAAAACTTTATTTCATTATGAATTAAAAAAGAAATATAAGTATTTTGCATATATACTAGATACACAAAGGTCATATTATAGATGACTAGATCTTCTGACAGTTATTCATTTTGGGAGGAGGTTGAGACTATGGTTTTAATATTAAACATATTAGTAAGTGTGGCAAATAAGATACATTTTACTTTAATATAAGAAAGCTATGGTATTCTTTTCTAGGCTTAAAGCCAAGAAACTTTTTTTTAATAATTGAAAGCAAAATAAATATATTTTAATTAAATACATAAACTCTTACAAATATATTTAAAATCTGCTTTGAGAACCATTTAAGATTTAAAAAAAAAAATCTGTTTTCCAAGCTTCCTTACAACTGAATATGATAGTAATTTCTTACAAAACTATATTAATCTGGTAGCTCCAAATATGACGAGTGTAATTTACTGAGTTTCAATATAGCTCATTCTTCCCCGTTTTGCATTTTTTCCTATAAAGAAATAAACTTTGACATTATTGTCCCTCCCTTTCTTTGCTGACTAGGTTCAGTATTTGTCTGCTTCTGAATTTTCTGACCTGCCTAGCAAGAGCCCAGTCTGGCTAGGTCAGGTGTCAGAAAGTGCTGCGTCTTCTTCCCATTTCTACGTGGCCTTCAACAAAGCTCCTGGCCTCTTCAAGTCCCTAGAAAGAAGCTATCGCTCAGTGGCCTTTAAAATGCCTTCACTTCGTAAGGTCCTGGATTTACGATGTTCCCAGACACCCACTCCAAGATGTCCTCTCTGACATCGGGCATGGCTGAGAAGGCCAAAGTAGCCTGCCTTAAAACACTGTGCAGTCCTTGATGTCGACTGTCTTTCCGCTCTCGTTGCTTTATGTCGCCTTAACTGAAGTGACAATCTGCTGTTCCGAAAGAGACTCAGTTCTTGTTGGGAACTCAAGTAGGTTAAGATATGAACATCATTTCAGAAGATTTGTCACGTATGACAACGGATGGGAGAAATGATGTCCTTTGCTAAGTTTAACATCCAAGGCTTCACATAGCTAGTGAGAGTAAAGGCACTGTCTTTGTAGGGCACTACAGTTCCTGAAGGACAGCATAGTAAACTCCGTTTCCCCCATAATATTCATCAGATAGATGTCTAGCTTTGATAAGCATAACTTTAATGAAGTTAATTTATATATAAAACAATGCACATAGTTTAAGTCTACTGTTCTATGAGTCTTGGCAAATATTATGAGGGTGTGTGTGTGTGCGTGTGTGTAAGTCAGAGATTAATCTCAGATGCCATTTTTTGAGACGATATACTACTTTTTTTGTTGTTGTTGAGAGAAGGTATCTGACTAGTTTTGAGCTCATTGGTTAGGCTATAGTGTCTAGCTAGTGATCCCTTGTAAAGAGAAGAGTTTCATGCTTCTGCAGGCCAAACAATGGCGAGAGCCAAAAAAAAAAAAAAAAAAAAAAATCTTTCTTAGTACCTCAAGAGAGAGCATGGCCCTGCCAACACCTTGACTTTGAACTTCCGTCTTCCAGAGCTATGACATGTCCCACTTACTGTCTCTCTCTTGGTTACCCAATCCCAGAATCCCTCCCCCATCTCCCCTCCTTTTCTCCTCTGAGTGGGTGGGGGGTCCCCTGGGTATCCCCCCATCCTAGCACTTCAAGTCTCTTTGAGTCTAGGTGATTTCTCTCCCACTGAGACCAGACAAGGCAGTCCAGCTACAAGAACATATCCCACATATAGGCAACAGCTTTTGGGATAGCCCCCCTTTCCATTGTGATCAAACACTATGACCAAAAACTACTTGTGGATTCACGTCATTATTTCAACTGACTGTTGCAGTCTAGCATGAGAAGAAGCCGAGACAGAAACTCAAAGGCAGAGACCTGGAGGCAGGGTCTGAAGCACGGAGGGATGCTGTGTACTGGAGTGTCCCTGGTGGATGGCTTGCTAAAACTGAATCTTTATAATCTCAGGACTCACTGCCTAACACTGGCAGTACTACAGTAATTGAGGACATCCAAAATTAATCATGAATTAAATTAAATGCCCTCCAGACTTACCTACAGGCAATCTACTGGAGGCATTATTCCCAGTGAAAATTAGCTCTTACCAGACATGTCTAAGCTTGTATCAAGTCGCAAAACAAATAAAACAAAGAAACAAGCAAATAAAAAAACTACACTGTAATGAGAATTTTGTTTTATGTTTTCTTTTGTTTTTGTTTTTGTTTTATTTTTTGTTTTTTGTTTTTTTGTTTGTTTGTTTTTGTTTTTGTTTTTTGAGACAAGGTTTCTCTGTGTAGCCATGGCTGTCCTGTAGACCAGGCTGGCCTTGAACTCAGAAATCTGCCTGTCTCTGCCTCCCAAGTGCTGGGATTAAAGGTGTGCGCCATCACTGCCTGACTAGAATTTTGGTTTCTTTAAAAAACACAGAAATATTATAAGAATATGTTTTCACTATAATCCCAGGTGTGGGCTATGGGGCTGCTTCAGATTGTCCACAGCAGCTGACTATGATTTGGCTTGTGCTCTAGAAAGGGTATAATTTTTGCCAGTTGTAAGATAGTTTCTGATTGTGTGACATTTGAAGTTCTAGGGTCTTTCCTGAGGGTATATAAATGCTAAGATTGTTGTTCTTTTTTTATTATTATTAAATTTTTACTGCTAGTGACTTATAAGAATACTTGCAGTGGTGGCTCACACCTTTAATCCCAGCATTTGGGAGGCAGAGGCAGGTGGATTTCTGAGTTTGAGGCCAGCCTTGTCTACAGAGTGAGTTCCAGGACAGCCAGGGCTACACAGAGAAACCCTATCTCAAAAAACAAAAAAACAAAAACAAAACAACAACAAAAAAGAATACTTTAAAATAATTTTTAGTCTACATCAAAGTTTATCATTTGCTAAACATGGGATGATTTAAACAAATGAGATGGATTTATTTATTTTTACATAAAGAGTTAAGTTTTGGTTACTGCAATATAGAACATGTTAAATGTTTTTCTTTTTTAATTAATTAATTAATTTTTTACACTCCATATTTTATCCCCCAGCTCCCTCCACCCCATAACTGTTCCATATCTCATACCTCCTCCCCATAACCCCTGTCTCCACGTGGATGTCCCCACCCTCCACCCCCCCCTGACCTCTAAACTCCCTGGGGCCTCCAGTCTCTTGAGGGTTAGGTGCATCATCTCTGAATAAACACAGACCCGGCAGTCCTCTACTGTATGTGTGTTGGGGGCCTCATATCAGCTGGTGTATGCTGCCTGCCTGTTTGGTGGTTCAGTGTTTGAGAGATCTCAGGGGTCCAGATTAACTGAGACTGCTGGTCCTTCTATAGGGTCATCCTTCTCTTCAGCTTCTTTCAGACTTCCCTAAGTCAACAACAAGGATCAGCTGCTTCTGCCCATTGGTTGGGTGCAAATTTCTGCATCAAACTCTTTCAGCTGTTTGCTGGGTCTTCCGGAGTGCAGTCATGCTAGGTCCCTTTTTGTGAGTGCTCCATAGCCTCAGTAATAATGTCAGGCCTTGGGGCCTCCCCTTGAGCTGGATTCCACTTGGGCCTGTCACTGGACCTTCTTTTCCTCAGGCTCCTCTCCATTTTTATCCCTGCAATTCTTTCAGCAAGAAACAATTATGGGTCAGAGGTGTGACTGTAGGATGACAATCCCATCACTCACTTGATGTCCTGTCTTCCTGCTGGAGGTGGGCTCTGTAAGTTCCCTCTCCCTACTGTCAGGCATTTCATCTAAGGTCACTCCCTTTGAGTCCTGAGAGTCTCTCACCTCCCAGGTCTCTAGTGCATACTGGAAGGTCCCCCCAATCTCCTCCTGAGGTTGCCTGTTTCCATTCTTTCTGCTAGCGTTCAGGGTTTCAGTTCTTTTCCCTCACCCAATACCAAATCAGGTTCCCTACTTCCCAACCACCAGTTCACTTTCACTCCCAGGATCCTCCCTCGATCCCCACTTGTAGTGGATATTAGCCACAAAAAAAAAAAAAAAGTACAGAATACCCAAGACACAGTCCACAGAACTCAAAAAGGTTGGCAAGCTGAAGTGCCCAAGTAAGGATGCCTCCGTCCCACTTGGGAGAGAGGATTGTTGTTCTTGTTATGGTTGTTGTTGCTGGGTTGTGGGTTGGTGGCTACTGGATGGTTGCTATTGATTCTGTTTTTTGTTGTTGTTGTTGTTGTTGTTTTGTTTTTTTGTTGTTGTTTTTTTGGGGGGTTTTTTTGACAAAGAAGAAAGAGGAAGAAACAATTAAATAAATTAATGGTAAAGATCAAACTTGGCCCAAGGAACTCAAAGTCCCTAATCAGCAGGAAGTAGTTGAATGATAACACTGCTGCCTTTCCCTCTGTGCCTTTTTCTCTATCTTGTGTTAGGGCGTATAAAGGGTGGCAAAGGTAGAGGAGAATGGTGGAAGAAAAAGAACTCACAAAGTAACAAAAATTAACTACACAACACAACCACCCCCATGTCGTTTTGACACACTGATATCTGTTATTAAACCATAACGTTTATGTAAACCATGGCCTTTCCTTCATCCTCCAAATCTCATATTAACATGTTAATATCGTAATACAAACTGCAAAACATTAAGTCCCACAATTGTATCCATGAAATTCGTATAAAGTATGCTTTGGAAAGACTGAATCATTTCCTTTGGGGTATGATGTTGCATGAATATCACTGTTCCATTGAAAACTGGTCAATTATATCCAATTACTACCATTTCTTGATGGGAAAGATCAACAAAATTTAAGCCAATACTGTGGAGAAATAATGAATTTCTTTAAACAGTCATTTTAAAGGGTTGTATCATTTAGCTCAAATGTTGCAATGTTTATCAGCTTTTGTTATTTTGGAATTTGAGGTATATTGTATTGCTTATTCTTAAGAAAAATCTGCCTTTAATCATCATTTGTAAATATTGTATTTAAGGAATTTACTTAATATTGTATAAGGGGAAATCCGATAATGTTTGTATTCACAAGTGAGAATACTTTGCTTATCTCTTTTACATTTAACATATATTTATTACAAATATTTCTAGATTTGATTTTTTTTTTAGTTTTAATTATGGCCATGTCTACAAGATCATCTGTCACCGTAAATGACCCAATGATAAAAACTGCAGGATTCGTTTACTTGTACAATATGGAAGTGTACATCATATCAACTTTGTATAAACTTTTGCATTTTTGATCTGTTTGAAATAATTAAATTATTCTCCAAAAAAAAAAAAAAAAAAAAAGGCTTGTAAAAGCCTTGAGCATTAAGTTTGAGATTAGACTTAGGGCAATTAACAAGAGAAAAGCCAGAATGGAAACAAGCTACAAAGATAGGTTTGCTGACCAAATGGATATACAGATGTGGGAAAGGAACATTCTAGAAGAAGCAGAGGTTTATAACATTCCTAAATGTTACTTTACTTGATATTGTAATAAAATCCCCAAAGAATCAACTTAATGGAAAGGGGGATTTGTTTTTGACTCCTGGTCTGAGGATATATGCTTGTCGTGGTGGGGAAGGCAGGGTGGCAGGATCAGGTTGATGGGAAAAGCACGAGGCAATTTGCTCTCTTTTCAGTGGACCAGGAAGTATGAAGAGATGAATGTCAGCTGTCCACTATGTTTCTCCCTTTTCTCAATTTATTCCTTCCGGATTCCTAAACCTTAGGATGGTGCCTCCCAAGTTCAGGGCAAGCATTTTCCATCAGGCAATTTTATGTGGAAATAATTTCACAGAAACCCTGTCTCAGCTTCTTTTCCATTTATAGTGATAAAACACCTAGATGAAAGAAACTTAGGGGAGGACACAATGACAATGGCTCTCAGTTCAAGGTAGAGTACATCATGGTGAGGAAGGCCAGATATCAGGGAATGAAAGCATCTACAAATAAGGACAAAGAGAAAGATGTGCATTTGTGCTCAGCTTGGTTTTTGTTTGTTAATTTTTGTGTTTTTTGTTTGTTTGTTTCATTTTATACAGTTCAAGATCCTACAACAGGGGATAGTCTCATCCATAATTAAGAAAAGTCTTTCTAAACCAATTAATGCAATCAAGATAATTGCCTGGAGGCAAGCTCAGAGATCCAACTCCTAGGCAATTCTGTAAATAATCTAGCCCTCAGACCCCCTCCATGATCCTCATTAATTTCCTAGGTGTTTTTTAATCCAATGAATTTGGACAGAGCAGGAAACCACCACAGGTCCCAACTTCCTGATTCACCAGCTTACCCACTTCCTTTTCTTAAATGTAAAGAGAACACAACAGTTCAGAACAAGTTTCAGAATTTGTCTCCAAGGGAAGGAAACTGTAAAAATGAAAGACATTATCACAGTATTATGTAACATAAGAAGCAGAGATATTTTTATTGGTCATTTTATTTATTTATACTTCCAATGTTATCTCCTTTCTTAGTTTCCTCCTTAAACCCCTTATCCCATCCTCCTTCCCCCTGCTTCTCTGAAGGTGCCCCCCCCACCTACCCCTCCTCACTGCCCTAGCATTGCCTTACCCTGGGTCATGGAGCCTCTACAGAACCAAGGAACTCCCCTCCCATTGATGTCACATAAGGCCATCCTCTGCTACATATGCAGCTGGATCCTTGGGTCCCTTCATGTGTACTCTTTGGTTGGTGGTTTAGTACCTGGGAGCTCTGGGTGGGGGGAGGGGTCTGGTTAGTTGATATGTTTGTTCTTCCTATGGGGTTGCAAACCCCTTCAGCTCCTTAGTCCTTCCCCAACCCCTCCACTGAGGACCCCATGCTCAGTCGAATGGTTGGCTGTGAGCATCTGTATCTGTATTGGTCAGGCTCTGGCAAAGCCTCTCAGAAGACAGCTATATCAGGCTCCCGTCAGCAAACACTACTTGGCATCAGCACTAGTGTCTGGGTTTGGTGTCTACAGATGGGGTAGATCCCTAGGTGGGGCAGTTTCTGGATGGCCTTTCCTTCAGTCTCTGCTCCACAATTTGTCCCTGCATTTCCTTTAGACAGGAGCAATTCTGGGTTAAAATTTTGGAGATGGATGGGTGGCCCCACCCTTCAAATGGGGAGGAGGACTATGCCTAACCTCTGGATACTGTCTCTACAAGTTCTTTATCCCCTTTGTTGGGTATTTAAGCTAATGCCATCCCTGTTGGGTCCTGGGACCCTCTTGTTTTCTTGGCATCTGGGACTTTGTCTCCAAGGGAAAGAAACTGTAAAAATGATAGGCATTATCACAGTGTTATGTAACATAAGAAGCAGAGCTATATTTTTAGTAACTTTTCCATAATAGGCATATGAATTTAAATCCTTTGGGCAAGAAGTCTTACTTGGTGGCTAGCTAGGTCAAAGGTTGTCTGGGAGGGGGATGAAACTGGCAGATGCCTTGCAGGAAGAGCTGCAGTGGGAAAATGAGCTTCCTGGAGACAGTCCACCATTTTGCTATGCTACGATGGGTGTACTCTGGAGAGGCACATACCTAGGGTCTTTGTCCCAGAATTATTTCTTGCTCCTGATGTGCCTTCTCATGTCTGTTACTGCTATAGTCCTCATATGTCTGGCATGATGTAATTTGACATGGGGACAACCTCATTGCCTATGTCCTGGTATGACTACTTCCTGGGTGATATCCCACTCTATTGGGCCATTTTGGTGCAGATCAACATCAACATGAACGTTCTTGAGATAATGCTATTTAGATGGATTAATGAATTTATGGAATTCCTGATTTGGTTTAAGTAGTTTTAGGAAGTTAGTTAGATTTAAGTTGGGAAGTTAGGGTAGTTGATAGAAAGTTTTAAGTTAGACTACAAGACTAGAATATGTCCCTTCCTCATAGAATATCAAGAGCTGCATAGGTTAGAGAAAGCAGTACAGTGAGCATTCATGTGTTACAAGCGTGTAAATTGTAGTAGCAAAAAAAAATAGGCTTGGGACAAGGTTTTTTATTAGATATTTACTTTATTTACATTTCAAATATTGTCCCTTTCCTGGTTTCCCTTCCAAAAACCCCCATTCTCCCCTCCCCCTGTTTATCAAAGCTTGGGACAAATTAATGATCAAAGAAAACATTCTTTCTAGGTTGGGCCTGAGTTCCTGGGTTTTGTATCTAGGGCTATGGCCACAGATTCTGGTGTGAACCATGAAAAGGAAGGTCATAAACAAAGAGAAGGTAGTTACATTCTGTATGCAAGAACAGAGAACAGATGACTAGCCAGTTTAGATGATCAGGACTTCAAATATAAGATATGAGATAGATAATCTGTTTCTTGGTAAATAATTTTTTTGTCAGCTAAGCATAGGAAAAAACTTGCTACTATAGACATGCTTAAACTTTGTTAATCAATAACAAAAGAATTATGGCTTCAGGGTTATGATGAACTTATGAAGAGAAAGGTAGATGGGAAATATATAGTTAGGTATGAGGTTTAAAAGTACTATACATAATTTCCCTTTGTGTAATGATTTTAATGTGTTTCTGAAGAATATGATTTTGTGGTTATTGTTTTTAGAGAATATGTAACTTGTGGGTATGAGGCAATCTTTTTCACACATAGAGAATTCTGTCTTAGATGGTTTAAAAGGACTAAGGGAAAAAAATAACATTGTTTGGAGTACTACTCAGCAGTTAAAAACAATGTCTTCATGAAATTCACTGGCAAATGGATGGGACTAGAAAATATCATCCTGAGTGAGGTAACCCAGTCACAAAAAAACACACATGGTATGTACTCACTGATAAGTGGATATTAGGCAAAAAGCTCAGAATACCAGTGATATAATTCACAGACTATATGAAGCTTAAGAAGAAGGAAGACCAAAGTGTGGATGATTCAGGCATTAGAAGGGGGAACAAAAAACTAGAGGTAGAGGGTGGGAGGGACTTGGGAGGAAGAGAGAAGGAGAGAAAAAAGTGGGCCAGGATAAGGAGAGGAGAGGAGACAGGGGTGATATACAAAGGGTCAGGAAATTGAACAGAGGTATGTAGCAATGGGGGATGGGGAGTTGGGGGTAGCCACCAGAAAGTCCCAGATTCCAGGAAAGCAAGAGGCTCCCAGGACCCAATGGGGAATGACCCAATAAAGGGGAGGGACAACCTATTGAAACCATATCTAGAAGTTAGGCAAGACCCCCTACTTGAGGAATGGGGCCACCCATTCATCTCCAAAATTTTAACCCAGAATTTCTCCTGTCTAAAGGAAATGCAGGGACAAAGAATGAAACAGAGACTGAAGGAAGGGCCATACAGAGACTGCCCCACCTGGGCATCCGTCCTGTTTGCAGACACCAAAAACAGACACTATTGCTGATACCAAGAAGAGCTTGCTGACAGGAGCCTGATTTAGCTGTCTTCTGGGAGGCTCTGCTAGAGCCTGACCAATACAGATGCAGATGCTCGCAGCCAACCATCAGTCTGAGCACAGGGACCCCAATGGAGGATTTAGGGGAAGGACTGGAGAAGCTGAAGGGGTTTACAACCCCATAGGAAGAACAAAAATATCAACCAACTATGGGGAATTGCAGGCTGGTCTCCAGTCGAGCTGAGGTCTGAACCCCGAAGGTCATAATTCAACCTCATGACAAGGTAGGCGTTCCCTCATTCTCCTGGAACTCTGGTCCCTGCTTAAGGTACCACCTCCCACAGCCCCACAAGAGAAGCACGGTCAGTGGTCATATGAGCAATGGCCCAAGCTTCTGACCTTCAGGCTAAACTCCTCCCCAGTTACCTAGCAACAGGGAACCCCATAAAAGGGTGTGTTCAGCCCCACCAAGCTCTCTTCTCTTGCTCTTACCCTTTTACTCCTTTGTCCTCTCACTTCTCTCTTCTCTCTCCTCTTTCCTTTCTCTTTGTCTTCTCTCTCCTTTCTCTTTGTCTTCTCTCTCTCTCTCTCTCTCTCTCTCTCTCT
>NC_034601.1:76731861-76743005 GCF_900095145.1 Mus pahari
CTCTCTCTCTCTCTCTCTCTCTCTCTCTCTCTCTCTCTCTCTCTCTCTCTCCCCCTTCTCTCTTTCTCCCCGAATTTCTATAATAAAGCTCTTAAACCATAGAGTCTCTGCTCTGCTCCATCAAGGCCCGCTGAGCACTCTGCTCATTGTTGGGAACTTCTTCCCTATCCCCTCTGTCCTGCAGCCCTGGAGTGATAGCAAGGTAGCTCCAGGGGCAGGGTGGGGTCTGGTCCCCGTTGGGGCTGCCCCTTTTCCACCACCACCATCCATGCTGCGTGGGTCAGAGGCAATGCCCACCCAGGGCCGTGTGGAAAGCACCTGGCAGTCTCCCCACGCCTGACTGACCAGAGAACAGAGAAACTGGCAGACGTGGGCATCTTTTTCCTTTCCCACTTCCCCCAGGTCCCCCTTGGGCCCCTTTTATTTTATTTTGTTCCCAACAACCAACCAGAACCCCCTCCCCTCCGAGCTCCCAGGGACTAAACCACTAACCAAAGAGGACCCAAGGCTTCAGCTGTATATGTAACAGAGGAGGGTCTTATCTGGCATCAATGGGAAGGGAGGCCTTGTTCCAGTGATGGCTCAATGACCCAGTGTAGGGGAATGCTAGAGCAGTGATATGGGAGTGCATGGGTGCATGGGTGCATGGGAGGGCACCCTCATAGAAGCAGGGGGAGGGGGATGGGATAGGGGGTTTCCGGAGGGGAAACTAGGAAAGGGGATAATATTTGAAATGTAAATAAATAAAATATACAATAAAAAGTAACATTGTTGGAGCCTTGCTCCATCCATGCAATGTGTCTGTCTGTCTGTCTGTATGTATGTATGTATGTACATATATGTGCATATGTGAAGTTGTTGGAGCTTGTTGGAACTTGCTGCATCCACCAAGTTTGTGTGTGTGCGTGTGTGATCCCTCTTTGCCAGCCCCAGAGAATTAAGGTTTGTTCCCTCAGAAGTTTGCTGAGTGATCACTCACTGACCACTCTCAGCCTTCCTTGAATTACTCTTTGGTATCAAAGCTGGCCTTCCACATACCATTCCTTGTGGGAAGGAGCGTGAACAAATGAGAGGGGCTATGTCTCGGAGCTCTGCGGACCATCATGGACTTCTTTCATGGTTTAGACATCACCTCAAACCTGCTCTGAATAAATAGTGTTTCTGACTAGCCTGATATTCTAAATTCCTTTTGTATTTTCTGTATTTCATCATGTTTACCAGGATGGCAAATGTATTTATTCTAGGAGATACATATATGTTTACAAAAGAACATACAGAGAGATATGGTCTGATCTTGTTCAAGATTCCACATGTGAGAGAAATGTGCAGTCTTTGTCTCTCTGAGTCTGGTTTGTATCATTTAATGTAATGTCTTTCATCAACTTTCATGAAAATGACAAATTTCATTCTTTATGGTTGAATAGCAGTCAATTATAAACATGTCAATAATAGGCATACACATTCATATCACATTTCCAGTGTACACTGCATGTGTTGAAATATCACACAGAACACTATTAGTATGTGTAATCAATATATGTAAGCCAAAACAAAGCATTATAAAGGGAAAGAGTAATGCCATAGACATTAAATGTTAATCATATTACCTTAAGTAATTCTGATGTACATTTGTAGCAATTACCCTTTTCCCATTTAATTAAATTTATTTGATGCTTATGATAAACCTTAGAAGGCTACATTACTGTCTTAATTTTAAAGATAAGGAAGTTAACTTTCTAAATATTTAGGTAATGTATCAGGCTTTTAAATTTATGTATCTTGCTTGACCTTTACACTTTAATGTTTAGAGTTTCAATTTTGCTCAGTTCTCTCTCTCTCTCTCTCTCTCTCTCTCTCTCTCTCTCTCTCCTCTGTGTGTGTGTGTGTGAGCGCACACGCATGTGTATACATATGATGAATGTGTAGCAGTGTGTATATGTGTGTGTGATGTGTATTTGTGGTATTTAAGGTGTAGTGAAGTATGTGGTATGTGTGTGGTGTATGGTACATGTTGTATATGTACTCTGTATAGTGGGGTGTGTGAGTCTGAGTGTGTCTGCATGTCTGTCTGTGTCTATCTCTGTCTCTGTCTCTGTCTCTGTCTCTGTCTGTCTGTCTGTCTGTCTGTCTCTGTGTGTGTGTGTGTGTGTGTGTGTGTATACACATGCACTTGTGTGTTGAGAGGTGGTGACAAGCTATGCCAGTACCTGGCAAATACAGAAGTGGATGCTCACAGTCAGCTATTGGATGGAACACAGGACCCTCAATGAAGGAGCTAGAGAAAGTACCCAAGGAGCAGAAGCAGCCTGCAACCCTATTGGTGGAACAACAATATGAATTAACCAGTACCCCCAGAGCTCGTGTGTCTCTAGCTGCATATGTAGCAGAAGATGGCCTAGTCGGCTGTCATTGGGAGGATAGGCCCTTGGTCTTGCAAAGATTATATGCCCCAGTATAGGGGAATACCAGGGCCAGGAAGCAGGAGTGGGTGGGTTGGCGAGCAGGGCAGGGGAGAGGGTATAGGGGACTTTCGGGATAGCATTTGAAATGTAAATGAAAAAAATATTTAATAAAAAATTGTAAAAAAATAAATACAGTTCAGTGCTAACAAAGGAACTGAACTATAAATAAATAAATAAATAAATAAATAAATAATGATAAAATCATTTGTAGGGTTCATAGAAAAGCAGATGTCATTTGCTAATCTGTTTTCTGCCCTGGTTCACTCACACACACACACACACACACACACACACACACACACACACACACACACACACACAGAGGAAGTGGTGAGTTAGGAGAAGCTGTCCTGCATTCCAACAAATTCCCTCAGCCTCAGACACCATGGACATGTTCAGTAGGGGCAGGTTGCTATGATCTTCCCCTTCCACTATTGATACTGACCCGATGAGTCTCGGGAGTATTTGACTTTACTATTTAAATACTACATCTTCCCTGAGGTGTTTGCATGTCCATGACCTTCCTGGTTAAAAGAGAAACACTAGCACAGTAACTAAGCACTGCATGCCTCAGTAAGGTGGAAGAGTGCGTTTACAGCAGCAAGTAAACCAACCCCTTCCGTGTCTACGGCTCCTGCCTGTATCATTGTCATGCCACCTTAGTACCTCCCCGTTGTCCCCCAGGCTGACCTTGTCTTGTGCACACAGGGCTCAGCTTTGCCTTCACTCAGCTGGCTGATGCTCTGAGGTGGATGGCTCCTTTTGTATCCCCCTTCTGCTCTGCTGCCCTGTTCTAGGGCATCTGCCAGCTCTGCCTCCTCAGCAGTTCTTGGCTTCAGCTGCTCTTGGCCTCCTGCCCCAGGGCCATTCACCTTGCCACTGCTTCTGTTTCTGTCCTCTGCTTTAAACCCTGATGTTCCACTGTATGTGATATTTTCTATCTAGGAGGTCTCAAGTACAGGTCTCTTTGCTCTTGTTAATTGAATATTTCTCCTTTTATTGATACACTTGCCTCTTGCTCCCTGAAGAGGCTACTGAGAAAAGCTGATGAACACTTGCTGTCAGTTTGTTCCTTATGGCTGTACACCAATCTTCTATGAGGCCCATGCCTTGGTTTAGGGTGAGGACCTTAACTTTACCTTCAGTAGCACCATGGCAACCATCTTAACCTTCTCAGGGCAACAAAGCTCTTCACTGCACATAAGGCCTACTCATTGTTGCCTGGGCTTCTTACTGAGGATAGATAAGTCCTGGTGGCAAAACGTGAGTTAGATTTATGATACACTTCTCTGCTTCCTCCTCCTCCTCTTCCTCCCCGCCTCCTTCTTTTTTTGACAGCCTCCAATAGCCTGATGGCTTCAAACTTGCTATCTAACTAAGGATAGCCTTAAACTACCATTCGTTCCTTCTGCGTGTACCTCTCAGGTGCTGAGACTATAGGTATGTCAGGTAGTTAGCACGGCTTGTACGATGCCACAACAACTGAGATTTGAACATAACAGACAAATATTTTATCAACTGGGCAAACATTTCAAGATCTGTATTTGTATCAATCCAAGTCTTGATTTATGCATTGACAGCCAGCTTCTCATTATTGATGTGCTCTACTGTCGATACAATGGCAATGGTGGTAATGCTATTATTAGTATTAATAATAGTTATTTTTATTCAGTTATTATTTATTATTGCTATAGTCCTCTGAAGAAGTTATATGAAGCTTAAACTTCTGGTTTCTTCCCAGAATAAATTTCCATATTAAATAACAATATAGTCCACGTACAATAAAGATGAATGAACGTCTAGTTCACTGTTAAGCATTTGAAGAGACTCAGGGGTTAACTTTCCCACCCTCTTGCTGACTTAACCACTTTTGTAGAGGTGCTCCAGTGACACCGGGGGCCAGCTGACCTGAGTGTGCAGGAAGAACCTGGCTATGGGCATTTACCACAAGTTTTAGCGATAAACCTGCTAATCTACCTGCTATACCACAAGTTTTAGCAATGAACCAAAGATGAAGAAGGCAAAGATGGCAAATGCCATGCCTGGGATGACAGGGTCCTATTCCAGAGCAGAAGGGTTTGGTTATTATTATCTGGGTTCTACCCTGACATCTCACAATGAAACAGCTAGCAATCCAAGCTATTGGGAAAACCCAGGGTTGAAAGGAACCAGTGATAGAGACAGAGGCAATTCAGTACACTTGCAGGGTTCAAAGTATAAAGGACATTTCTGCTTGATATAGGCTTTCTAGTGGCTTAGTGAAAATATAGCCTGGTTTTGGGGATCGCATAGAAGTTGGAGGAGCAGAAGAGGCCACAATAGAAGGGAAGTTTAGTTTGTTAACAGAAAACTCTGATGTTTATTAAAGAGTTTAATAAACTGAGCTCCTGGAAGGAAAACCAAGGAAGCCTACGGCAGAACGTTATAGCACAGAAGTCAGGAGGCTAGAGTAGAATTTCACACCTAGCACAAGAATAGATTCTAGGTAGACAATCAGTTGGCCATGCTCCTCTGGGCTCTTTAAATGACAGAATATACAGTTCCTTATGTAAAACTGATGTTGGCTGAGATTGAATTAGTAGCTGGAGGGAACAGAACTCCTGACTGAAGGAAGCCATTGCTGCAGGAAAAGAGACACAGCAGGAAGTGACAAGCTTAGTATGCTGATATAACAGTCACTAGTTGGCTGGTTTTCCTGGACAAGGGATCTTCCTGGGGTGTAAGACTGGAGCTATAAAACACATACAGTGCTGGGTAAAGTGTGATATGTTGGTCACTCTATAAAGACATGTCTCTTTTTATCTTAATGGAATGCTTGTTAAGTGTTACTCAAGCTTAAACATTGAGAACAAAAACTCACATGCAACACATTATATGGAATTGGTAGAAATCAGAGTGTCAAGTATTTGTTTTTTTTGTATTGTTATATGTGTGACTGTAGTTCTTAAAGATTCCGAATTAAGAAAGATGTTAGATACCATTTTGTTTCTCACTACGTGAATAACAAAGCTGAGTCGTGGAGATAAGGTTGTTCAAATTTGGGTGGTAATTAAGGGCACAAATCTTTGGAGAGTAGATTTCCTCCGGGCCCTCATCGATCCTTTCTCTTACTCCTCGCAGCAAGGCACTTACCTTTGGGAGCTGCATATGTTTTTAGTTCTCTCTCTTCAAATGGCTTTAGGGGACTCTAGCATGGCATCAGAAGAACTGTAAGTTGTAATGCATCTCCAGTGATTACGAATATGAATAAGAACGTTCCTCTTAGACCACAGTTACTTAAAGAGACACGAATGTCAGATCGGGTTTATAATGACCCCGTTTCCTGGGTGGGTTGAAATGAAGCAAGTGTGAATTCAAGGATCCCATCAACCGATCTTGACAACCTATATCTCTTCATGACTCCTACTGTAAATCTCTGCAGTAGCGCCTTAGCTCTAGACTCAGTCAATTTACTCTTTGTAGCGAGCCATTTTCCCCTCACTATCTAGACTATAAGTCAAGTTCAGGGTGTGTATCCCTACAGGAAGAAATGAAGTAAGATACCACACAGTGACCTGAAAACTGTTGTGAGAGCAGGCCATGCCTGGAGAGCCAGTGAGAATGACAAAGAACACTCTAAACTTCAAACTTTAAAGGAACAGATCGATTTCCACCGCAGGGTCAGCTTGCCATTTTTCATCCCATGTATTGTCAGGTCAGTGATGTAGTACATGCTCAGAGGAACTTCTCAAGGATTGTTTCCTACAGAGAGTTGCTAGGAGAAAAATGTTCTTAGCAAGTTCACAGGTAAGGCGTGTTCATATTTTTCAAATATTTTGGGTGAGTACTGGAGAAAACTCTGTATTCTGGATTCTCCTCTCCCAAACATTTAAGCTGGTACACTGTGCCTTGCTAGTTCAATTAGATCCTGGGAGGTTGGATCCAAAGTAAATAAGGAGCTGGTTAAAGGCTGCAAGTGTTGTGTTTTGATTCTTGAATCTGTAAAACTTCTAAATGACAAGTTATAGATATTGTTGCTGTATACTTTTTATTTTGTTTACTCGATTTCACAGCCTTCATTCGTTTGAACTTACTCATCTCCTTGTTCAACACAATGCTCAGATTATTTATGGTATGTGTGTGTGTGTGTGTGTGTGTGTGTAGATCATCACAGGAAATACAGAGTTTGGGGAATAGTAAAGAAAGAAAATGATTGTAACTGAGACTAAAAGTACATAATACAGACTAAAAATATATGTTCACACATTACATCCATGTCATGAATAGGGACATTAATATTTCAAAATTAAGCGACTTATCACAACTCTAAAGACTATCTTTTGCCACCATTGATATGTTAATCTCTAAGTACTTTTATAATGTCTTATGATAACTAGTAGAATATATCTCAATGGAATTTTCTGTTAGTTAGGTAACATCACCTCTATCATGGTCTTACATAAACACCACATTCGAGGTTATACAATTGGAAATAACTAGACGAGTCTTAGGCCCTTATAAATATAATGCTTATTAAATACTAAGAAAGGACAATTTATCTCTTAACTCATGCTACTTAATAAGTGTTTTTCCTAAAATAGCCGACGTTCTTTCTTTCTTGCATTAAATTCCTGGCATATACTTGTCAGAAGCAATTAAGAATTAGCTTTATGAGAAGCTCAAATTTAGATGGTTAATAAACTCATTTGGGGAACTAGAGGATCATTTTCTCAGACAGGGTAAGAGGTTTTCTTTATAAAAATATTGTTTTTGATGAAGAATCAAGACCCAAATGTGCTACAAAAATATTGACTGTGAAGGAAAACTAATAAAATATTTTGTTATATTTAAAAATATTTTTATTATATCATATTTAAAATATTTCATTGGTGAAGAAGTTGCTGAGTCAATGTTCAGAAAGCAGTCTGTAGCTCCAGAATATACACTCAATATTACCCAAGGCAATGACAGAACCATTAGGTCTTTATTATCACATGAACCAGTATATCCCATGAACATTTGAGGACAAGCACTTGGAATAGTATCTGGCAGTATACCTTTTAATATAGGTAACTTTTCTTTGCTATGCTTGATTGGCTAGTTTTGTCATTTTTTCTTTACATTGTACCCAATCAAAGTTGATTTTGCAATTTCATTAGGAATAAACCCATATCTAAGAAGTGAAACAGAACAAAAGAAGAAAACTGCACCCCCTGTGAATATACAGCGCCTATCTGCAGGGAAAGTCCAGGCTAATCCACTTTATCCTCGCATCTGTCACAGTGAGTAGAGGGCGAGCCACAGCTGCCTCCTAGTCTCAGAGCCCTTGTGTGTTAAAATGAAAAGGATTGTGGGTGATACTGCCTTTGCAAGGATACTGCAAAATACAGAGACAGCCCTCCAACAAAGCATCCACTATTACAGCCATGTTGTGAGCCCGAAGAGACGCCTGGAAGTATTCATTGTAAAGCTAGGTTATGCGAATAGAAAATAAAATTCACTGTGTGAACTAGCTTTTCGAGAGTGCATTGATTAATCTTATAAAATGGATTTTTTTTTTTTTTTTTTTTTTTTTTAGACCTTAGACCTTTTGCTTAAAACATGGGAGAAGTTTTCAACAGAGTAAGCCACTGTGCTTATTATAGACTTGGTGAGGGTATGACCTTGCATATTTTCCTTTGATTTACTCTGCCTCTTAAATGAACACAGTTCTTTAGTTAAACACGAGGCTGGAGACTGACAGAAGACATTACTGTTTCCTTCCCAGCCAAGCCATTCTCTGGTCCCACCCCACATCTGGATGTAACTTCAGCCACTTAGGCCCCCAAGTGCTCAGGCTCAAGTTAGACATGTCCTTAGGTAGCCACACTCTACCATGTGTCAGATTTGTCCCTATTGGGGGTTGGGAACTATTGGACTCCACTTTTCTAGTTATGTCAATGCAAGCTCCGTGCTACCTACTGATCCTTTCAAGAAGAGGTCTACCCTCCACAGAAGGAAATCCTGTCATTCACTGCTGGATACCTCAACTATGCTAGCAAGAACTCACCACAATGTCTGTGTTCTTGTTATATCCAGAATAGCATAGCCAGCTTGTCTATAGACTTTAAGTAGATAAACATCCTCTATCCAAATTTAAAAAAAAAGAAAAGCAAGACAAGGAAGAAAATGAGCCTGGTATGTATATGTGGGCAGGAAGGAAGCAAACCCACCACAGCTTGGTCTTGACTGTTGTGTCTAAACTATGCTGGAACCTTCTATAGAGTGACTCATAATGGGGAAAAAATGAGACTGATATCTCATAGAACTTTCAGAGTTGATAACTTAAAACCAATATTTGACAGGATTATTGTTGCAAATTTGATTATGGAAATAAATGGAGAGGCCTAAAAGTTAAGGTTAATGTAACTACAGTTTTGAGCTACATCTATTCATATGATAATTCAGCTCCAAAGTAGGAACATGCATGCTTCCTCAGACAATGAGACTCTGTGGACTTTAGTCATCATGGTGGGATGAATGTTGAGATGGTCCCTATGACCTTACCCGCTGGAATCACTGTCATCATAAAGTAGGCAGTCTATTCTAACTATAAGCATTTGAAAACCATGGGTATGCTTGGCTGAGAGTAGTAGAGGACGTTAGCTGAAAGTGGAGGCAGAGAAGGTTTTTATCTGTTATCTCTGTCTTTGATGATGGGAGTGGGTATGTGTCAAGATGTGAGTGTGGTTATGGGATGGCAGTCTGTAAGGTAGCAGGACCTCAGCTCCATGATTCTTTTCCAAATCCTCCAGAGAACTGTTCAACCCGAGCAAAGCTTCACTGTCAACCTTGGGATATTCCAAGCACAGAGTCCAGTTAAGTATCCTGTGATTTAACAAATGGATGTGATGGGAAGCTGCTAAATAGATGGTGATTAGCTGTACAGCATAAAGATAGGTACAGTGTGTAGACCCAATTCCTATTTGGGGGCAACTTGTGTTGCACAGATCACTAAAGGGGAAGATACATAGAAAAATGCTAGGAAGCCACTTTTTCAGCCTTATGTCTCCTGGGGATGAGGGTGGCACATTAAAACAACAACTAGCAAGTTTGAAGTGAAGATAAAATAGTAAGAAATACTGTAAATGTCAACCAGAGCTGTAGGAGTCCAAATTTATAATAAACTGTCGTTTTAAAAAGCAAACAATTAGGTGTTTGGAATATATCATGTTTTATCATTTAAAATCATTGTCTTAAGTTTTTTGTTGAGAGAATAAAATTTGAATAAAAATCCCACCACCACCACCAACAACAACAACATTAACAACACAATAACAATTCCTTGCAATTTACAGCCTGGTTGGAGTGTATAGTTCTGGAAAAATAACTGACTGTCCATGTGGAAGAATGAATAATCCAGGTAGAATTGTTGATACATGCCTTCAAGCTTTTGTTTTCAGTCATCTACAGTTCTGGTAAATTTCCCATCTTCACACTATTGATATTCAGTACAAGAAGAGGAGGAGGAAAAGGAGGAGGATGAAGAGGAGGAGGAGGAAGGAAGGAGGAGGAGGAGGAAGAGGAGGGAAAGGAAAAAGAAGGCAAACCTAACATAAATCATAATTCTAGAAAGTATAATTCTAGAAAGTATAAATTATATCCAAGGTTGACTCGGGGTGAGCTGTAGTCAAATGCTAAGGTTAACTCGTTGTGAGTTTTATATTCACACTTTGATATGTCACTTGAAGAAAATTGGATCTTTCTCCTCTTGCCTCTGCCTCTCTCTCTCTCTCTCTCTCTCTCTCTCTCTCTCTCATTCAAAGAATTGTTCCTATGACATGACCAGACAGATTTTTCTAGAGGTAACTGAGTTCTTTCCAGACAAAGGCTTCTGTACCCAACAGAGGGAAAAAGTAAAATGCCTTTGTAAATTTAGTATTTTGATACATAGCCATTTTAGTTATTGGTTATCAGTGTGACAAATAGCAAAGGAAAAACAAGTAAAAGAAGAGGATTGCTTGTTTTGTCTCACAGTTTCAGATATTTTGGTCTGTTTTGGTTTGGCCCTCTGTGCTTAGGCACATCACCATGGCAATGTGGACCTGTAGTTACAGAGATTGTTGTTGAAAACAGGGAGCAGAGAAAGAAAGGGAGCCACGTTGGAGACCTGGCCTAATATTCACAGAAAGGCTCACCTCTCACACACTTCCTCCAGTTTGGCCACTCCCTATAAAGTTTCAACAACTGTCCAAAATTGCATCACTAGCTATTCAAAACTCAAGACTGCTGGAGATAATTCTCATGGAAATATAACAGTGCAAAAATTATACACATTTTTTGGTGTGTAATACATGTTGAGAGTGCCAGAAACAAAAAGCCTTCACTTTTATGGTATGACTTAGCCAACATGTACTCTCTAAAATGTCGCAACAGTAACATTCTACACCATGAGATCACAGGGAAAGGGCACTGTTAAGAAAGAAAGGCTGCCTGAGTCTCCACTTGCAATGAGTTACTGTGAAGTAAAACCTGCCAAAACAAAGCTCAAGTCTAAGTGGATCAAAGACTTCCACATAAAACCAGAGACACTGAAATTGATAGAGGAGAAAGTGGGGGAAAGCCTCAAAGATATGGGCACAGGGAAAAAATTTCTCAACAGAACACCAATGGCTTGTGCTGTAAAATCAAGAATTGACAAATGGGACCTCATAAAATTGCAAA
>NC_034601.1:76745895-76751670 GCF_900095145.1 Mus pahari
CTTCCCTCCCTCCCTCCCTCCCTCCCCTCCTTCCCTCTCTCCCTCCTTCCTTCCTTCGTTTTCTCTTTTAATCCAGGTTAGGATTGTAGGTCAAGGAATTGTACAACATAGAGTGGGTCTTTTCACCTCAATTAATGAACCCTGAAAACCCACTACAGATATGCTCAGAAGCCTGTCTCTAGTGATTCCAGAAATGGTCAAGTTGTCACAGTTAACCTTTACACCTGTGTACTCTTAAGTAAGTTTATACACTGGCTAGTGCAGACACTACTTTTTTTCTATTAAATTTACATTCTTGGGAGCAAGAGAGATGGTTCAGAGGTTAAGAGCACTTGCTGCTCTTCCAAAGGACTCAAGTTCAACTCCCAGCACCTACCTGGTAGCTCATAATCATTTGTAATAGTAGTTTTAGAGGATTCAAAGCCCTCTTCTGGCCTCCACAGGTACCAGCCATGCATATGATACACAGGTATACATGGAGGCCAAACACTCATACATAAAATTTAAAAATATTAATTCACAATTCTTTAAAACATTGTTTTGCATAGATATCTAGACAGTATATAATAATCAGTCTTTTCTAAGATCATAAGTAGTAGGTTAAGAAAATATTTATGGTAAGCATAGGTGTTAGTAGTCACCATGTTTTGTCATTTTGTATTCAAGTCTTTATTTGGCCTTGACATATCAATGAATCCTGGCAAGGACCATTATTAGAAGTCTTCCTTTGTCACAGCTTTCCTATATAATGCTGAAGGGAGTGTTCCTTAACTAGGGCCTGGTGACACCTAGGGTCAGCCTACTCTGTTGGAGTCTTGTCCCTACCTGCTTGGAGCTAATAGCTCCCTCTTGAGTGTGAGCAACAGTGTTCTTCAGAAATCTCGTAACACGCACATGCTGTGATCCAGCCTGAGGAAGCATACACAGCATACCATAGCAGGAACTGGGGCATTTCCAGAACTAACCACATCCCTAGTTGCAAAACCCAAAGGTATGTAGTGAGAATGAGTGCCTCTCTCATTGGTAAAACATGACATAAATTTACCACATTTATGTTATTCTGAGGTTACAAGTCTTTTCTTGCACTCTCTCCTGGCTTTCGTCCAAGCTCATTTTTACCTCCCAAGCACACAGAAATATATATATTTCTGTGTGAAGCACAGGTCCCAGAATAAGCCTTATCTTTTGCTAATTTTATTGACACATATTTAATAATTTCATTCATTCCTGCTATGGCTAATCTTGGTTGCTAAGTTCATTGGCTCTGAATGGGTGGGTCTGTGAGTTAATCCTGGAAGGATTGACAAGAGGGGGGCTGGAAGACCCTCCTCCAGCGGGGCAGCGCCTTCTCTGTGCATCCCAGGTACAGAGATGCATGAGAGAAGAGTCACGCTGATGGCCCTCTACCTTTACACTTACTAGAGCATCCATCCCTTTCTTACTGCTGCCGCTGTACTCCTTTGCTGTCATCAGCCTTCCTACATGACCTGAAGACCAAGAGCTCTCCAGTCTGCCAAATCCCATTTTGAGATATAGGTCCTGTGTTGCAGGATTTTCCCTGTTCAATTACATTTGTGCAGAGGAGGCAAGTGGTTGAACAGGGAAAAGGGAGGCAGCGCTAAGAGTTGCAGAGGCTGAGAGTGTCCTCAAAGGCTGAGGAGAGATGAAGGAAGATGGCTGCGGACGTGAACCCTCATGTCAATTACCAGCCACAAGTAGTTGAGGTATAATAAGGTTAGATTATTTGGGATAAAGGTTTTATCATTATCAATTGGCCCTGAAATTAGTGTACTGGCATCTTGAAAATTGTGATATTACTAATATATAAATCTAATTGGTTAACTATAAGTTTAAGAGTATTAATTCTATGAGATAATTGGGGGATGTGATGGATGACTATGTGATATGTGGGGCACTGTGTGGTAGTCAGAGAAACTCTGGCGGTGGGGATGGGGGCAGCATTGGTGGGCCAAGACACTGTGCAAGTGAGATCTCCCAGTGGGAACCCTGTGGCTCATTGTTGCCAGCACTAGTGTGGGAACGTGCTGGTCCCTTTTTAATATTTCCCACAGGAGTCCTGTGATTCCAAAGTTCCTGTGATGGTTTGTTCTGCGCAGGGAGTGGAATTATTACAAGGTGAGGCAACATGAGAAGGTGTGGCTTTTTTGGAGCAGGCATGGCACTGTGCGTGTGGGCTTTAAGACCCTCATCCTAATTGCCTGGAAGCCAGTATTCTGCTAGCAGCCTTCAGATGAAGACATAGAACTCTCAACTCCTCCTGTACCATGCCTGCCTGGATGCTGACATGTTCCCACCTTGATGATAATGAACTGAACCTCTGAACCTGTAAGCCAGCCCCAGTGAAATGTTGTCCTTAGAAGAGTTGCTTTAGTCAAGCTGTCTGTCCTAAGAGAGAAGTTGGTACCAGTGACTGGGGTATTGCTGTGACAGGCCTGATCATACTTTTGTTTAGAAGAAGAGTGTGGATTTGGGGACTTCGGAACTGGAAAGCAGTGGAATGTTTTAAATGGGGCTTAATGGGCTATCTTAGTAGGAATATGGAAGATTTTGTTTCTCCGAGAATGAACTATGCAGACCTGGAAGCTTTAGAGAATTTTAGAATGTAGCATAGGGCTAGAGAGATGGCTCAGCCATTAAAGTCTAGGCTCCCAACCAAAATGTAGCATAGAGATTATTTGTGTGAAGACTGTGGCTTGTTGTCCTTGTCTAAAGAGTCTACCTGAGACTAAGGTAACGAGATTTTGATTAATTGCATTGACAAAGGAAGTCTCAAAAAAGCCCAGCAGAAACTTTGTTCTCTGATGAAGAGGATTTTGAACAAGCATAGCAAGCTTAGAAAGGAAAAATATAAAATATATGGTCTGAGTTTTAAAGGGACACTAGAAAGTGAAATGAACCTAAATCCCGTGTTCTAGGAGATAACAGATTAAGGGAATGGGGCCTTGGGGCAAGATCCTACCCAGTTAAATTTAGATCCAGGCATGGTNGTACACACCTTTAATTCCAGCAGATAAGGTCAAGCAGATCTCTGAGTTCAAGGCCAGCCTGGGATAGAGCAAGTTCTAGGGAAAGAAGCTTAAGTCCAGGCATGGTGGTACATACGTTTAATCCCAGAAGACAGGCATGCCGATCTCTGAGTTCAAGGTCAATCAAAAGAGCAATATCCAGGACAGCCAAATGTAGGCCGTGAACGAGTTGGAAAACAGAAAGCTAGTGATAATGTAATAGAACAAGAAGGGCATATTCCAGTTCCTCCAAGCAGCAGAACTTGGCAGCTTTGGCCATGTGGCTCTGGTTTAGAGTGAAAAATAGAAGGGACTATTGGGACAATTGATGCTGGTTAGCTGGAGCTAAGAAACTAATGGTGATTAAGAAGAGACCAGCATCACTGAGGTGAAATATGGGACATTTTCTGAGAGCACAAAGATGCAGTGTTCTAGAGATAGCCAAGGTTGTATCTCCTGCTGCAGCTGTACTTGGTAATTTATAAGAGTCACCCAGGTGGTACTGGTTTTGAAGTCATGAAGGGGTCATGAAGAGCAGCTGAGGCTTGGAACTCTGAGAGGCCATGGAAGGTCATTGGTGAAGATGCAGCCTCATTTGTAGTTGATGGCCCAGGACTAGAGGGATCATGTAAATGATTTGAGGCTTGGCACCATGAAGAGAGCCTATGAGAGGCTATTGGTGAAGCCTAGTTGCAGCAGAAGACCTCAGTGTACTGGAGATGCTCAACAAGAACAGCAGTGGTAGTTAGAGTCAACCAGAGCCCTGAGTGCTATAGAGGGCGGAGCTGGAGAAGTGACACCAGCCCTTTGGAAAACCCCAGCAGATCATGTGTGGACCCCAGACACTGAAACAAGAAACTCTAACATTAAAGTTGCCTTGGAGACTGTTCAAGATGCCAAAGCCCTGGGCGATCTGCTGAGGAACACTGCTAACAGAGAGTGGAACCAGTCCAGGAGAAAGAAGTTTGTTGTAGTCAATAAAGATGAAAAAGAAGTTGGAGATCTGAGTACTGCTTTGATATCAGACATGGAGATGCAGAGTTTGGAGTTTGCCCAGCTGGATTTTGTCATGTTTTGGGAATTACAGTTAAGTGATCTGACAACTCTCAGAAAAGACCTTGAACTTTGGGCTTTTAACATTGTTGGGACTGCTATAGACTATGGGGACTTTGGAAGTTGGAAAAAAATGTACATTTTTGTATAATTCTATGACTAGGTATGTTCCCCATAGAGTCATATGTTTGGACACATGAAGAGTAGAATGTGATGGTTTGTATATTCTTGGCCCAGGGAGTGAGTGGCACTATTAGAAGGTGTGGCCCTGTTCAAGTAGGTGTGGCATTTTTGGAGTAGGTGTGTCAGTGTGGGTGTAGATTTTAAGACCCTCATTCTAGTTGCGGGGAAGGCAGTATCCTGCTTGCAGCCTTCCAAATGAGATGTAGAACTCTCAGCCCCTCCTGTACCATGCCTGCCTGGATGCTGCCATGTTCCCGCCTTGATGATAATGGACTGAACCTCTGAACCTGTAAGCCAGCCCCAATTAAATGTTTTCTTTATAAGAGTTGCCTTGGTCAAGGTGTCTGTTCACAGCAGTAAAATCCTCAATACAATTTCTTACATTTTTTTTTTTAACATCATCTCCACCTTGTGCAACCCCAAAGAAACTCATTGCCCTAGTCCATTTGCAGCCGAGTGCTTTGAGCAGCCTGCCTGCTGATGCTTGGCATGGTTTGGCAGGTGCTTTCCTGGTCTGCAAGCTATCCCTCCTCTAAAAAGACCGAGTTCTCTCTCACCAAACACAGGACAAAGCATATCTGGTGAGAGGTTCATTTTTTAGAAGGCCTTGTTTTGAAAATCAATGAGAAAATACCTAGAGAGAAATCTCTACAGCAGCTAACAGTGTCAAAACAGCTCCAGCGAGGAGGACGACAAAAGCTTTGTCACAGTGGAGTCCTCAGAGCAGACAGTGCCTGGAGTCAGTCAGTCCTCATGACCCCTCACTGGCTCATTGACAAACAGCTCATGCTCACATCAGATTCAGACACTGACAAACGTGCTCCTGAGCTGGGAGATGTCAGGCTGGGTTCTTATTTGGAAGATTATTAAGCACTTGAATTCTGAAAACTGTTTTGTTCAAATTGGGGGAAAAAAAAACCCTCTACTCCTGTTTCTGACATTTATTACACATTGTTTTTCAAATATCTGCAACCCCTCCAAATAAAAATAATCATTTAAGGTACATAAAAAAAATTTAGACAGGTAACAAATGTCATGATCTATTGGTTTTGGATTAAAGATGCCAATAAATGTTTTCTCTAGAATATTGTTTTTCAAAAGAAGTAATAGAGGCATTTCCTTCAATAGGCATAATATATATGTTTTGGAAGTAAAATATAAGTACATCATTTTCCCCATCTCTTTTCTCCCTCTAAATTCCTTCCATGTACCCCATTGTTCCTTCTACCATTCATGACCTCTTTTTCTTCAATAACTATTGTTAAATGTATAAGTACATAAATACAGTGTGTTCAGTCTAGTTAATGTTACTTGCATGTATATGATTTTAGGGCTGACCAATTGAAATTGGAAAACCAATTAGGTGGCTCTTTGCTTCAAACCCTAAACTCTGACCGGCAGAGACAGGGGCTGGGGGAGTGGGGACCGACACAAACGCCAAGGAAGGTTTCTCAAACAGCTTTCTTAAACAGCTTTTTTCAAACAGCATTCTCTTTCCTCCACCCCCCCCACC
>NC_034601.1:76751702-76768649 GCF_900095145.1 Mus pahari
AATCCCTCCCCCCTCTCCTGGATCCAATCAGAGTTCAGCCAGGGTGAGCTGTGATAGGCCAGTGACTCATCAGGCGGGCAGCACAGGATCATCCAAGTGCACAGGCTCAGGTTCTTGGTAAACAGGGATCACAGGGCTTGGTCACACCCGCTTCCCACAGCTCTTCCTTAGAGAATACTGTTTCTTCTGCCCCCAGCATTCCTTAGTTGCTTGTGGTAGTATGGTTATGGGTGCGATCCTATGATCTTCCATGTTAGCATGGTCTTGTATTTAGTCACATCTTCTTTAGGTAGCCATGTTGTGGAGGTATCCTGAGTTTCGCTTCTCTGCTGTAGCTGAGTACCATAATAACATTCTCTGGTCCTCTTGCTCTCACAATCATTCTGCCCCCTCTTTCATGATGTTCCCTGAGCTTAGATACAGGAGTTGAACCGATTAGAGCTAAATGTTTCCTAGCCAATTGTTTTCTGCATTTTTGACCAGTTGTGGTTTTTCTGTAATTTTCTCTGTGTATTGCAAATAATGAGAGTTATACTTGTCTTTGGGTATAAGGAAACTATTTAAAATATGACAAGGAATTATGTTGGCTTATTAAGGAGGTGGTACGAGAACCTCCTCTAAGATCTATGACTTTACTTATTCTGCAAGGCTGAGTAGGCTCCCAGTGCATGGTTTCCCTTTTGCTGAGTTATGCTTTAGTCTATTTAGACAGCTGTTGGTTACTACCAAAATGTAAGTGCCACTGTTGCACCATAGGGTTGTCTTACCATGCAGGTCATTTTTGTGAATCATAGTCATCACAGCTAGGGAGACCTACTGGTTACCTTCCTCCTTAGGGAGCTTACATAGCACCTGTATATTCTTATATTTTACACATAGATGATATAATTTATGCTAAACCCAAATAAATTTTCACCTTTTCTTTTCTGTTTTATGCAATATGAAAACCAGGTGGTTTTACATAACTCCATTGTGGTAGATGTAGACTATTTTACAGTACAGTTTATTGTAGTCTGTAACTATGTTGATTTCATATTACATTCAACATTGCAACTACAGTACTTATGAGTATATCCCATACGTTTATCCTGTTGTTTCTCATAGTTCAAACAACCATAGAGTTGAAGAAGCACACTTTGCACTTCTGTACTCTTCAGCCATAGCTATCTTGCCCTTCTAAGAGATACAGCCTGCATCTGTCTTCTACTCCTTGTCTAGACACATATTTATTGACAGGAAATTGGTTTTCACAACATTAACAAGCAGACCAAACTGAACTCTTGAATTGATTTAGTTTGACTCCAGAGTTCTGCGAGAGTGTTCCTTTAGGCAGTGATGACATCAGTGTTTTCCCAAGTGAAATTTCCTCAGTTGAACACACAATAGGAAGTTGTCAAGTGTGGAGAGAATTAACTTCTATTTATTGGGCAGTTGAACTGCATCCATCTATCTTATAAGACAGCTTAGAAGTTCGGTAAGGGAGCTAACTTCAGATTGAGATTTTCCTTTGGATTTTCATGTGGAGAGGTGATGGGGTCGGGGAACTGAATTATTTTTATCACATTCACTAACAAAGAAAAGCCTTTACCTCACTTTTCAGCATTCCTTCTGATAGGGTTATTTTTGAAATCCCTTTCTACATGTCTTTTTAGAAGCCAGAGCCCAAGCGAAGCACAGCTTGATCCTGAACTTGATGTGTGATGGTTTTCAGAAACTGGGCTAAGAGTTATTCCTTGAAATATGTGACTGTAGCCAGACTAAGGCCTTCTCTTATGGTAGAATAAGACCCTGCTTGGGGCTGGATGTGGGTCAAATGTTGACGGATGACACACTGACTTCATTATTCTATTTATTTATTTATTTTTTGTCATGAGCAGCTCCTGTGAACATACAGTGACAAAAGCCAGAGCAACACCTGCAGTTATTTCTTTATGGAAGTCCATAGCAGTGGGTTCTCCCATTTCCACCTTTCTTTGATTCCCACATGAAGACAAAAAGACAAAGGAGTTTTCATGTGGAGCTAGCCTCATGGGTAGATGTCCTGTAATAATTATTAGGGAATAGACAATGGATACACCTGAGCACTTGTGATATTCTTACATTGTGCGGATCTTCTCCATTGATAAAAGTAATAAGATCAGACAGTGTACCTTATTATACAAATAATCAGATCAGACAACCTCCAGAAAACAGAGTCTATTGTGTATTGCGCCCCCAAGCCCCCATTTTATTTTTGGAGAACTTCATACATGAACACTCCACCCACATCACTCCTGCCCTCCAACTCCTACTGTGACCCCCATTCCCCATCTCTTCTTCAATTTTCATCATACATATATATGTGTATCTACTATCTACTGATTTTATTTAATATTGCTCATCTGTATATGTGTCCAGGGATGACCACATATACAACCACATGTGTGATTAGACAACATATGAAGGAACTAATCAATGGAGGGAGCTGACTTGCCTTCTTTCAGGAACGGCTGGCTACCTGTAACTCTTTGTCTACTGGTGTGACCATTTAAGAAAATAGATCTTATGATCATTGAGGCTGCCAAGTATAAATGTGCCTTGAACTGCAAGAGGGTGAAAACGCAGCCAGGTTTCCTTGTTGATGTCTCAGAATACCTTCTTCCTCAGGAATCCTTTGTGTTTGCCTCTGTGTCTTCAACTGACCAGGCGAGACCCACCCACCCAATGAAGTATGAACTGATTTACTTACAGTCAACTAATTATAAATGTCCATCTTACCTACAGATACTTCCAGAGTAGCATAGACTTGTGCTTAAACAAACAAACAAGCACCACAAATAGACCAATGTGATACAAAATAAATATCAGATGACTGGATATGGTCAGTTAGGTCTATAATTCCATCACTCCAGTTCTAGGAGAGCCCGAGAATCATAGCCAGAAAAAAAATAAAATCACAGATAGCTGTTGGAATTATAAGCAAAACTATAATCTACACTTTTTACTTTACATCTCACAGATAGATAAACTGAGGCTCTGGGAAATTCTGTCACTTCTGTAAGGTCCTACAGCATCTCAGAGGTGTAAGAGATTTGAGTTCATCTGTAGTTACTCTGAAGATCCCAGTGTATTTAACACCTCACATCAGACTGATGCATATGTACGCAGCCACTCACGTGGCTCTTGCCTTTCTACTAATGTCTGCAGAGCTCATGCCAGAAGAGAGGAAACCTGTCTCAGACAACCTTTTGTTGCTACAGGCATCTGAACGGTGAGGTTATGCTACAGGGCATGGACCAACTGAGCCAGAGCGGAAGGTGGCTATTGCAGATAACAAAAACGTCCAAATTTTGTTTCTGTCCTGTGATGATGATTTGAATAGGTTTGGCTGGAATAGATTGATGTGTTTGAATGCTTGGCCATAGGAAGTGGCACCATTAGAAGGTGTGACCGGTCTGGAAGAGGTGTGACCTTGTTGGAGGAAGTGTGTCACCATGTAGGTAGCCTCCTTATGCTCAGGATCTGCCTAGTATGGAAAGTCGCCTCCTATGGTTGCCTTTGGATCAAGAAGTAGAACCCTTGGCTCCTTCAGCCCTGTGTCTGCCTGAATGCTACTATTCTTCCCACCGTGATGAAATGGACTTAACCATTGAAATTGTTTGTCTTTGTAAGGGATGCCTTGGTCATGTCTCCTCCCATCTATCAATCATCTATGTATTAGCTATCCATCAATCTACTTATTTACCATCATTTATCTTCTACTTTATTTTATTTTATTTTATTAAATTTTTATTAGATATTTTCTTTATTTACATTTCAAATGCTATCCCGAAAGTTCCCCATACCCTCCCCCCGCCCCTGCTCCCCTACCTCCCCCCATTACCACTTCTTTGCCCTGGCATTCCCCTGTGCTGGGTCATACAAAGTTTGCAAGACCAAGGGGTCTCTCTTCCCAATGATGGCCGATTAGGCCATCTTCTGCTACATATGCAGCTAGAGACACGAGCTCAGGGGGTACTGGTTAGTTCATATTGTTGTTCCACCTACAGGGTTGCAGCCCCCTTCAGCTCCTTGGGTACTTTCTCTAGCTCCTCCATTGGGGGCCCTGTGTTCCATCCAATAGCTGACTGTGAGCATCCACTTCTGTGTTTGCCAGGCCACAGTAAACTTTTAAGTCCTTGCCATTCTGATATTGTATTGTCCTTCATTTTGTTCCATTTATTCTTCACCAGTGTAAAAGTTTTCTTGCTCTTCTTTAAATAAGCTCACTGTGTCCCTGCCTCAGGCCTGAGTATGTGCTGCTCCATCTTCCCATGGGCTCTTGCACCCCATTCCTCCTCTCCACCTTTAGTTCTCTGCTTAAAGATTATAGCAATAAAAGTCTCCACAGTTTCCTTTGAAACATAACCTGCTGTTCTTTACACTGAGCCTTTTCTCCTTTCTTCATCCTTGCGTTTTGATCCTCAGAGATTTTTCACAATGGATGTAATGTTTTTTCTTTTATCTTTTATCCTTCTTATTAGAATGAAGTGCTAAGGAGTTTTGCTCTCTGGGAGATCCACAGAGCCCACAAACCACAGGTGACATACCCAAGATTCTCAGTCAGTAATTGTTTTTGTTTTTGGTTTTGGTTTTTTGTTTTTTGAGACAGGGTTTCTCTGTATAGCCCTGGCTGTCCTGGAACTCGCTCTGTAGACCAGGCTAGCCTTGAACTCAGAAATCCACCTGCCTCTGCCTCCTGAGTGCTGGGATTAAAGGCATGCACCACCACGCCCGGCTCAGTCAGTAATTGTTGAATGAACCAAAGAATGTTGACAAAGATTGGTATACAAAGTACTTGAAGCTCTTCTTTGGTTGCTTAACTGATAGTTTAGTCCAATTTATTTATGTACTTGTGTGTGTGCACACGCACGCATGTGCATGTGTATGTGTGAATCATGAGTACCAATGCTTGAGTGGGTGTATCAGAGCCAATGTTGGGAAGTCACCTTTCCTCTACCACCTTGTGGGATCTGGAGATTAAACTTAACTCACTGGGATCAGGCTTGACAGCAAGCATTATTACCTATGGAGGTATCTTGCTGGTCTAGTTTCAATCTCTGTACAGTTTTTGTAAACTGTAAGATAAATAATCCCTTGGTAAAAATAAGTATCCACCCACCCACAGTCAGCAACACACTATGGCTTTATAATCAACAGGTAACACGGGCAACATGGAAACCGTCATTATTCACTCATGTTAAGCAATAGAAAGAGAAGAACTGTCGGGTTTAGAACATGGTGCTAAAGTAAATAAAACAGCATTTTGCCATTAGGGTCCTGGAAGTATACGTACATGGATCCTCTTCATCCATGATACATGTATGTGTATTAGTACATTTCCTGATCAAAATATCTAAGGGGCGAATCAGATGTGGGAGAGCTGGGAATAGAAGACTGGGAGAGCAAATGGAAATCAGTGGGGGTGGGGATAGGGAGACATCTCTAGGACATGCCAGCAACCTGGGCTGGGGGAAGCTCCAGGGAGTCTGCAAGGGCGACACTAGCTGAGAACCCTAGCGATGGACGGTATAGAATCTGAAGTGGCCACCTTCTGTGACCTGTCAGAACTTCTAGTGCAGGGATAAGGACATCAACCCATCCACCAAAATTTCTACCCAAAATTTATTCTGCTTACAAGCAGTGCAGGGACAAATGTGGGGCAGAGACTGAGGGAATGGCCAACCAATGGCTGGCACAGCTTGAGATCCTGGGGTGGGGGGACGGGGGCAGGAACTGGTCCCTGGCAATATTAACGATAGTTTGTTAGGTTTGAAGATAGGAGTCTAGCATGACTGTCCTCACACAACAGCTGGCTGAAACAGATGCAAAGACCCACAACCAAACATTAAACAGAGCTCAGAGAGCTCTTGTGAAAGACTTGGGAGAAAGACTGAAGAACTGGAAGGAATATGGACTCCATAAGAAGACCAGCAGAGTCAGTAACCTGGACTCCTGGGGGCTCCCAGGAACCAAACCACCAACCAAAGAGCCAGCATGGACTGGACCTAGACCTCCCATACATATGAAGTAGATATACAGCTTGGTCTTTATGTGGGTCCCCCAATAACTGGAGCATGGGCTTACCCTACCTCTGTTGCCTGCCTGTGGATCCTGGTTCCCTAACCTGGCTGTTTTGTCAGGCCTCAGAGGGAGAGGATGTACATAATCATTTAATAGCCTGAGGGACCAGAGTGAGTTGGAATCTAGGAGAGACCTCCTTATTCTCAGAGGTGAAGGGGAAGGTGGGGTAGGAGGAGAGGCCATGTGAGTGAGGAATTGGGAGGAGAGAGGGGGCTTAATTGGGATGTAAAATTAATGGAAAGAAAGAAATGAAGTTTATTTGGCTTACATTCTGGTAGCTCTGCTGTCTAAACAATGTAGAATTAAATGCCTTTTTATTGAATCACAAGATGGAAAAGACTTTGAGAAAGGGGAGCTAGCTGCCTGCAGAGCAGTCTGTTTATGGTCCATATACCCCAATAACAACCCACTCAAACGGTGAAGCTTGGTTCTGTGAGACTAGTGTTAGCATCTTCTAAGAACAGAAGATGCCCAGAAAACACCTTCCTTCCTACTAGGTCTCAGATCACTAACCACTAATACTTACCCCAACTCCAGGTTTTTACCACTCTTGCTTCGGAGACAATGGTTTGAAACTGTATTGTTTTATCTGTATGTAATAACTGGCCTAATTGTTCAGTTATATGCTGTAACCCTGCCTCCTGTTCAAGTCTATGTAATGGAACAGGCCTTCACAGCACTTCCTGTAACTGAACTCAAATGAACTGTTTAGCGATTATTTTGTAGACTGCTCTATTTCTATAAGTCAAGATACCATGACCAGTTTCTTTGTTGCTCTAACTCTAGTCTCAAGGTCTAGTACAAAGCGGCTCTGCATTAAAATGAAAAGACATGGAATAAGAAGAATGACCGTGATCTTGGAGAAGCTATCTGCAGATACCCAAGGCTTACTTTCTGGCCACTTTATAGGAAGAGGCCATTGTCTTGTGTGGAATTCACTAATTTTATTTTGAGATTTATTCCCAGAGATGCCACTTTACCAATTGATTTATTTTGCCAAATTTCACTTTTTGTTCTCCCTAATGCAAGTAGAAATGTGGCTTTTTAATATTTTAATTTTAATACTGTCTTACAGTTACAGGGCCTAATTCACTTAAGCCCATTCCCAAAAGCATACATCAAAATCTGGTATCAGGAGACAGCACTGCTGTGCTGGAATTTCCCCTAACAAAGATCCAAAAATATTTTATATCAGCTCTGCATAATCCAACACCTTAGCTATCCACACATTACAACTTCCTTCTCACCAACAATAAAATATAGCTTTTCTTGGAGTAGAATGTAGGTTGCTATTAGGTTAAAAATATATCCTGGGTTGAACAATGGGTATTTGCATATGTCCCTGCCAGGCAGTGGCATGTAGCAGTGACTTGGGTAAGACATAGTGGTCACTATAAAACTACAGCAAGAGAGGCCAATGCTTCATAGGTGGTATTTTAACCACTTATCCACCAATCCCTGAAGCTCAAGAAGAGAGTGGAGCTTTGGCCTTTCCCGTACTCCTTTGCTCTCCAGATTACCCCAGCCAGAGAAGCACATTATTGCTGATGCCATGCCATTAAGGTTGTTACACATTGGTAACAGTTTGCAAGTAGTGATACCCTAGGAGTTCCATGGTAATCTTTTGGGTTATCTTCATGGTATCTTCAGAAAGCACATCTTGGAGAAAACGACTCCTGCTCTGAGGTACCTGAATAGGGCTGTGTTTCATAGCATACCTGAAAGTATCACTAGTATTTCTCTAGGTAGAGTATCTACTGAAGGTCTATCACAGGGTTCTGAATAGCTGTGATTGGTATTGATGAGTCAATCCCTCCCTATAAACTATGCCCAGAAGCAAGGCAGCATGGAGAATGGCAGGGGTGGGATGCTTGTTTTTATGTTTGTATGCATTTATGTGTGAGTGTGAGTATGCACTTGGGTATATGTATATAGAGATCTAAAGATAATCTCCAGCGTCAGTCCTTGCCTTTCACCTTGTGCACTGGCCGGGTTTGTGGGTCAACTTGACACAAGCTGGAGTATCACAGAGAAAGGAACCTTCCTTGAGGAAATGCCTCCATGAGATCCAGTTGTAAGACATTTTCTCAATTAGTGATCAATGGGGAAGGGCCCATTGTGGGTGGTGCCATCTCTGGGCTTGTAGTCTTGGATTCTATAAAAGAGCATGCTGAGCAAGTCAGGGGAAGCAAGCCAGTAAACAACATCTCTCCGTGATCACTGCATCAGCTTCTGCTTCTTGGCCTGCTTAAGTTCCAGTCCTGACTTCCTTTGGTGATGAACAGCAGTGAGAAAGTGTAAGCCGAATAAACCCTTTCCTCCACAACTTGCTTCTTGGTCATGATGTTTTGTGCAGGAATAGAAACCCTGACTAAGACACCTTGTTTAAAACAGACTCTGTGGCTCATCGTTGCTCATGTCAGGCTCTTCATATCTCCCCCAAAGCACAGGAGATTGGAGATGCATGCTTCCATGCCTAGTTTAACCAGGGATTCGAGCTCAGATCCTCACATGTACACAGCAAATGTTTTACCCACTGAGCCATCTCTCCAGCTTGTGATGAAAACTCTTGATTGAAGAAGTTTGAGCTTAAATTCAACTTTGCTTTTGTTGGAGTCTGCACCATAGTTCTGTAAGATGCACTAGAACAATAATTCAGCATGTTTTAATTGAATGTCTGTTTTGGGTCCTGGGAGCTATGTGTTTATCAGACATAACCTCACTCTCATGCAATTTAAAGTCCAATGGAGAAGAATATAGGATGAAAACAAGTAAACGATGCATATTTAGTTCAGTGTCTTTGGGAAGCATGCAGAAAGGTACACAAACGGGTTGTTAGAGACCTATTCAGGTGGAGTGCCAGAAAAGACTTCTGAAGGATTACAGAAGATGTCTGTCAATGTCTAAACTACAGTGCAGGGAGTGAAGAAACCCTGAGTGGTTGTGTGCTGGGTCATGGGCGTGGCCATGTCAAGAATCCTAGCCTTAGACCCATGGGAAAATGGTAAAGCCTTTCCTCCTGGGTGTGACTCAGGGATGGATGCCAAAGCCATCTGGTCCATGTGCAGCTGTTGAGAGAATGTGCAAAAAAATATCAGTAGTGACTTTCTCCCTAGATGTTTATGGTCTAAAGGCTATTTGCCTACTCCTCTGTAATGCTCTTTTGGATATTAGCTAAATCTGTCTCTTTATACAGTTATATACTATAAACCATGCCTCTCTTTTTTTTTCAGTATATAATTACTGGCCTTGTTTCAGCCATATGTAATAACCATTCTTCCTGTTCACCTCTATATAATAAACATGCTGAGTTTCTGGAGGTGCTGGGTTTCTTTGTCAGTTCACCCAGACCTATCCCCAGTCAGGTCAAGATTCAACACTAGACAGGGGACAGATGCACAGAAGTCCTTTGTTTTGAAAGAGAGTGGCAATTACAACCAGAGCCAAGAGTTATGTAGAGAAGTTTCTCTCATATTGTAGAAACGGAAAAGACACTCAGGTCACAGTCTCAACTTTAACATTGATTAAAAATACCATGGAAAATAGCATACTGTAATAGAAGCTATGTGAATATGACTGTCTCTATCAAAATAATTTATACGTCCACCTTCTGTTTGGAGCAAGTACTGTATGTCAAGAGTGCAGAGGTTCTTCCCTGCTGCTCTGCTACTGTGAAGACTCCATGAATCAGTTTTCTCATTCATGGAATGCAGGTTATGTCATGACTAAATGAGATGATATTTGTGAAAAGCTTTGTATGCTGTTTGGTATACACTAAATACTATAATGCATTTGTTAAACACCTAGTAACTAAGAAACGAAGTAGAGAGAGGAGTCAAGTGATCGAACCTCATGTCAGGACTTGCTCAGCCTTGGTTTTGGCTTCACTGAATGGAATAAGGTCACCGTCCCAAGAATGGACTTGTTATAAAAGTGGGTGGTACCCGCTTCCTCCCTTCCTCTTTTGCTCTCATCTTCTACCTTCTACCACAGATGAGGTAGGGCCTTCACCAGAACTGGGACAATGTGCTTGGCATTCTGAGCCTCTACAATTGTGAACCAAATAAATTCCAGGTCATTATAAATGATCAAGTCTCAGGTATTCTGTGAAAGCAGCAGAAGACAGTTTAATAAAGTTATTTTTAAACTCGGCTGTTTATTTAAAATACTGAAGTTAGCCATTACTTTCATCTTAAAGTTCTTTTTTAACTATAGCAATGTCCAATTACTCATTATATACATATCTATTTCTTTTGATATTCCACAATATATTTAAACTTCTAAAACTGGGTAACACAATACTAAATACAAACTTCACAGGAATATTTGCACAAAGTAGACCTGGCATTCAGTGGATGTTTGAAAGAACAAGTCACACTGAACTATGTAGTCTGCTTTTATAACCTATAAATACATACATACATACATACACACACACACACACATATATGTATAAATACATATTCATGTATACATACCTATGATACTGTTTAGTTTATACTATAGATACAGTAAATAGTTGACATCAACAATAATAAGATAGAATAACAATAGAGTTATTAGAATAAGAATAAGTTATTAGAATATGAATAAGAGTTATATGAACTCAGTCGCTCAGAACATATAATTGAACTTTTTTTTTTTCACTTAACAGAAGCATTTTTAAGCTTGTCTCAAACATATCTGAATTGGCAGCCACATTCCCCTTTTATCTTGGGCCTTTCTTATTTAAAATAGGGGTTATTTCAGTCAATCACTGCTTTCCTGCAACAGTCAGTAACCTGATAATATTAACAGTTACTAAATGAGGAAAAGGTGGGCACATGAAAGGTGGGATGCAGGACTCAGGAAGGACCCATGGCCAGAGTGGGATGCAGCAAAACTGGTGAGTTTTCATCATGCCTCTCAGAATAGTGCAGCACTCAAAACTTATCAATTGTTTAGTTCTGGAATTTTTCATTTGTTATATTTAGACCACAGTTGGTTATAGATAACTAAAACTCTAGGAGAGTGGTTTCTGTTATTTAAGTTGCAAGATACGAGGGACTTGTGGGGGATCTATTAAAGGTGGGTTCAGAGCCCAGGTGCTGTCTCAGAGATAAGAGAGTTCATTCACTTTTGTCTTGCCTGTATTGTCATAAAAACTGGAAGTCAGGGAAGAATTGCAACAGATGAATAGATGGAAGGGGGTGAATCATTAAGACTGTACAAGCATGTGGAGGAATTCACGTGCAATTCAGGTCTCTTCACCAGGCCTCACACTCTGACAAGTGAGTTTCACAAGGAGCAAATCTGGATTTGTTCTTTGAAGAACTCAAAATGTATTGTTGCTGGAAGAAATGCCATTTCTTTTTAACAGTGAAGTCACATAGTACAGATTTTATTTACGAAGACCTAGGGTTGTTGATAGTCCCTACCACACTGAGCGGAGCAGGGTCGAATTTGATTGTGAGGTATGTTAGAACCCCTCTTGGCACACACACAGGGAGATATTGTCACTGTTGTTATGACAGGTGACAAGTACAAGGGCAGGTCTATGGAGAGTCATTGCACACGGGTGTTTCTTCTCTTTACAATGGGAGTTAGTACGCTGTTGCTCTCCATGTACTCAGCAACAATACAGACGCTGCTTGCCCATTCCTTCCCAGGCTCATTCTGTTTTAACTGTGTTTATTTGTTTTTCCAAATATTCAGTTTTTCAACACACCTTGAAGACATGAAAAATGGATGAATCAGGGCATCTCCTTTCAGTCCAATGGCTTTTGAGTGAGTTGCTTGTACACTGTGTCTAAGGTTTGAGTGACATCGGAATCTATTCTTTGGAAATGGGGATTATGAAGCAATTCTTTTTATGTAAAATAGGAGACACTCAATGTCAATGTAAAGAACTAGACAAGTGACTTTGCCATGTAGTTTTATTCTTTCTAAAATAGTCAGTCAAGATGAATACCTACATTGACCTGGACAGACATGAACATTGTATTGAACACCGCGATTCACTTGTGTCTTGTTATGGGTTATCCATTAAACCCACTAACCCACAGCCTTGGCTCATTCCTTTGATCCACACCTCATATTTTGGACACCATGTAGAATATTCTATTCATTGTGAGCTCACTCCATTTAAATTTCAATTTTTGCTTCTTTGTGTATATGTGCTCATATGTGTGAGTGCCTGACTGTGTATAAGTTGTGAATGCACATGAATTTGCATGTATTGGAAGGCCAGAGGTCAATCTCAAATATCATTTCTCATGAACTATCCACATTGTTTTTGGAGACATGGTCTTTCCCTTTTATCTGGAATTCAGTTAATGCCAGCTGGCCAGTGAGCTCCAGAGATATGCCTGCCTCTGCCAGCCAGAACTGGCATAACAAGCCTGTGCCACCATTTCTAGTTTTTTTAAAAAACTATTTATTTATTTATTTAGAGTATATATGGTAGAAAAGAGACAGACAGATAATCCTGGTTATGAAGAAAACATAACAGCTACAAAGGGGTGCAGAGGAGGGTCACAGTGAGCTCTGACTGAGAAAACTACAGCCTTTTCCTCAGTTTGGATTCTCTGGTTCTGTCCGGAGGAATGAGCACATTTCCTCAGAATAAGCAAGAGAATAATCTATCCCCAAGACCATCAGGAAAGCAAGCTAGTGTCTGTCCTGTGTTCACACCATGGTGAGGGGCTCAGGAGGGGTTCTTTGAGGCGTGTTCATAGGAGGTGAATTGCGAACAGTTGACTCATCTGATCTGCATTCCAAAGAGACCATCAGAAAGAGTGATCGGTGAGGAGATGCAGAAAGGTTTGATCACGTCTCATCTTGTTTTATGTCTGTGGATTTTAGGCAGAGAAGATTAAAACATCCGTGTTTCAAGCCACAGAGTCTCTCCTTCGCTTATGGCAGACAGCCAAGTGCATGTGAGAAAATGATGTCTGTCTACACTCAGAAGTTACTCAGGATGGCTTAGGAGAGGAGAAGCCAAGCAGGAGGAGGCCGAGCTCTGAGGTACTTGATGGTTCTCCCTGTCTCAGAGAAGGCAGAGATGCTCAGCACATTCGCGTAGTCTCAAGCCTTTCCTTGGACTTATTGTTTCCGTTTTATTGAATGTATTCAGGATTAGGCTAAACAGCAACTGGATCCATGAACATTCATTTGGAAACTTGTCTTGGAATTGTCCTGGTGGAGATTACATAAGCTTCTTGGAACAGACTGAAAACCAAAGGCTAGAATTTGGGACCCTGCTGAGACTGGTCTGGAGACATCAGTGGTTCTGTGGCAGACTCCTTTCTCTGCCAATGGCCATGTGCAGAGCCTAGATGATATTTATGAGAAACACAAGCCTTCAATATTGCTCAGGAATGTGGCCTTTGGCTAGCATGGCCTCTGCGTGTTGCCAGGCCCTCTCCACTACTGTCACATCAAGAAAAGCAAGTTGATTCTAGCCAGACACAGTCCTCGGATTCCTTTGGCTATTGAGTCACTGTGTTCTTGTTAGAAGGAAACATTTATTTTTCTACATCACCTAATGTCCAAATCACCATAGGAGAATGTGATAAAATGCCCCAGCTGTGGGAAAGAGTTCCAAGATGGCCCCTGACCCTCTCCACCTATTTCTGTTTCCTGGCGTGATTCCTCTTGTTTTATGAATACTGAACCCAGCACTCTGATTCTCAGCAAGAACTATGGTAGAAATAGTGGGCTTTCAACTCAGAGAGATGAAGTTTCAAAACCCTCTGATCTCTGCTGCTACTCTGTACTTTATGAGCATGCTCACTGACCCCATGAATCTTCTCATTTTCTTGCTCCATGGAGAGGCCCACATGGTAAGAAAGTGAAGGCAGCCTCTCGCCAATGGCCAATGTGCACAGGAGGTTCTTAATCTGAATGTCTTCAAGGAACTGATTTATATCAACACCTATGTTTGGGAGAGAGCTTGAAGCAGACTTCTTTATTTGTGCATTGACAGAACTGCAGCTTGGGAGAGCTCTTGTGCTCACTAGAAAATCCAGCTGAGCCAGACCTGGAGTCCTGTTCTGTAAAAATGGGATATGAATCTTGTTTCATGCCACTCTGTTCTACGGTATTTTGATACCCAGTCTTGGCTAATTAGATCTTGGATTATAGAAATAGCACGGCTTTGGATGGGGCACAACATTGGAAAGTAAATCCATATATGCATTAAGGTCTGTCTGAGTCACCAACCTGGATAATGTCTGTGTGACAGTTGTCCTTCATGCAGTGCTTGTAATAATTACAACAACCTGACACAGGTGAGGTTAATCATATTTTGAAAGATGGTTATGATCTATGTGTTTTACACACACACACACACACACACACACACACACACCTGACAACATATATTTAGGATATGGGTGAGACCAAAACAGAAATCAAAGTGTCTTCACTAGAAAGCTGGGCTCATTTCTCAATATGAGGTGGGGTCAGAGGTGGGGGGAGGGGCAGACCTGCAGAGGGTGGAAAGCAGGCTCTCTGAGGGCTTTCTTTTCTCACCTTGGAACCTCACACAGTGGCACTGACCATCAGGAAAATGCAGCCTTTCCCTTACAGACTGTGTCTCTAATCAGTTAATACGTGTTTCATTTTCCCAGCAGGCTCTGACTGAGGATCTGGTAGTCTTGAGATACTTCTGTGGTGATTAGCAAGGGATCCTGTGATGCTAGACTCTAGTGTTGGGTTGTTTTAATGAAGCTAAATGGTGAAAAAAAACAAAAGGTCATGAACAATGAACATATCCAATAAAAAAATTCAAGAGACATAGAAGAAACCATATGATCTAGCACTCCACCCTCTAATACTGATGGGTGTTAGACCTCCATCTTCTGTAACTGAGATTTGTCACAATGGGCTTTGCTAGGCAAAGACAAGTTTGGAGTAATGTAGAAGCATGACGAATGTTTGTTTGGTGGAGAACAGCAGATTATAGAAAATGGAATAATGTAGTGCTGTGCCTTAAGAAGGCAAGGCTGGCCCTGGATGCTCCTGTGGTGTCTAAAGCTGAGCTGGCCTTTGCTGAATGGATTTGACTCTGTGAAGAGACTAAGGTTGTCTGACCAGTTCCAACATGAGACCATAGTCTGTCTCCTCCAGTCATTAGCTCATTAACATTTTCAGTAGCCTTTCCATCTCCATTCTTGGAAGAAGCTGGGAGGGCATCATTGCTCATGGGGTCCCTGCACAGTATGGACCCTTAGTATTGCAATACTTTCTTCCTACGTAATTGAAGGACATTGCAATTAACTGACAGTTACCATCTCTCATGGGAGGTGATTGAATTCCTTTGTCTCCCTGTTGTTTGCTCACAGTTTTCACAAACTTTTCTTTCTTTCTTTGTTTCTTTCTTTGTTTCTTTCTTTCTTTCTTTCTTTTTTTCTTTGTTTTAATAGATGTTTTCTTTATTTACATTTCAAATGTTATCTCCTTTCCTGGTTTCCCCTCAGAAAACCCCCATCCCCTCCCCTCTCCCCCTGCTCACCAACCCACCCACTCCCTGCTTCCTGGCCCTGGCATTCCCCTACAGTTGGGCATAGAACCTTCACAGGACCAAGGGCCTTTCCTCCCACTGATGACTGATTAGGCCATCCTCTGCTACATATACAGCTAGAGCCATGAGTCTAATCATGTGTTTTCTTTGGTTGGTGGTTTAGTCCCAGGGAGCTCTAGGGATACTGGAGAGTTCATATTGTTGTTCCTCCTATGGGGCTGCAAACCCTTTCTGCTCCTTGGGTACTTTCTCTAGCTCCTTCATTGGGGACCCTGTGTTCAGTCCAATGGTAGGCTGTGAGCATCCACTTCTTTATTTGTTAGGCACTGGCAGAGCCTCTCAGGAGACAGCTATATCAGGTTCCTGTCAGCAAGCTCTTTGCTGGCTAGCTCCAGCCACATTGCTTGAAATGGGTTGGTGAGACTGAAAATTTTTTCTGTTTTTTTTTTTTTTTTTTTTCTTAATTTAGTTCCAATTAATTTAACTTTAAATGCACAGGTGTAGATGTTGTTATTTTATGACAAGTTTTTAAAATTTAATTTGGGCTCATTTGGATGGGATAGTTTCCAAGTCTCGGGCTCCAAACTAAAAATAAATTGCATACATTTAGCCAGTTTTCAGGAAACCCCCAAGGCCCAGTCTATCATTCATGTTTCATAGAATGGAAATTTAGCTACCAGAGGTAAAGTATCCTTCCTCAAATCACTCAGGTGAAAGGCAGGACTAAAAAGTCAGTATGGCTCTTCTGAACCCCAGCAGAGGCAGCTCCAGAGGACTCTCCACACCAGAGATCCTCAGGATCACGGTCCTCGGGATCAAGGGTGAGTGGAACACAGTCAATTCCAGAGAATTCAGCAGGGGCTTGTGCCAACAGGAACAGGGACAAAGGAACACTGCCCGCCCAGAGCCGGGGTTCTGGTCCAGTCACAGCCACCCCTGGCATCTCTCTTCTGAACCCCAGCGGAGAACAGCTGAGCGCTCGGGAGGATTCTACACACCACAGGTCCTTGAGATCACGGGTCCTCTGGATCACTCAGAGAGAGTGGGGCTACAGGGAGGGCTCTGACCCCAGGACTCAGAAGGAGGATCAGAGTCCAGACTCCTGGACACCTGCCTTGCAAGAGCACCCGCAGAGAGTGCTCTGACCAAGAGGACACAGGGGAGAGTTGGATTCCCAGGAGTGCTGACAGGGGCTAACGGAATCACAGGAGGATCAAACTCCAGTCAGAGACAGCTTGAAAATTAACACCAGAGATTTCCAGAGGGCGAAAGGCAAACGTAAGAATCTTACTAACGGAAACCAAGAACACGAGGCAGCATCAGAACCTAGTACACCCACC
>NC_034601.1:76769539-76788143 GCF_900095145.1 Mus pahari
GGTATAGATGAGAATGAAGATTTTCAACTTAAAGGGCCAGCAAATATCTTCAACAAAATTATAGAAGAAAACTTCCCAAACCTAAAGAAAGAGATGCCCATGAACATACAAGAAGCCTTAGAACTCCAAATAGACTGGACCAGAAAAGAAATTCCTCCCGACACATAATAATCAGAAAAACCAATGCACTAAATAAAGGCAGAATATTAAAAGCAGTGAGAGAAAAAGGTCAAGTAACATAAAGGCAGGCCTATTAGAATTACACCAGACTTCTCACCAGAGACAATAAAAGCCAGAAGATCCTGGACAGATGTTATACAGACACTAAGAGAACACAAATGCCAGCCCAGGNTACTATACCCAGCTAAACTCTCAATTACCATAGATGGAGAAACCAAGGTATTCCATGAAAAAACCAAATTCACACAATATCTTTCCATGAATCCAGCCCTTCAAAGGATAATAAAGGGAAAACACCATCACTAAGAAACTACACCCTAGAAAAACCAAGAAAGTAATCCTTCAACAAACCTAAAAGAAAACAGCCACAAGAACAGAATCCCAACTCTAACAACAAAAATGACAGGAACCAAAAATTACCATTCTTTGATTTCTCTTAACATCAATTTACTCAATTTCCCAATAAAAAGACATACACTAACAGACTGGCTACACAAACAGGACCCTACATTTTGCTGCTTACAGGAAACCCACCTCAGGGACAAAGACAGACACTACCTCAGAGTAAAAGGCTGGAAAACAATTTTCCAAGCAAATGGTCCAAACAAACAAGCTGGAGTAGCCATTCTAATATCAAATAAAATTGACTTCCAACCCAAATTTATCAAAAAAGACAAGGAGAGCACTTCATACTCATCAAAGTTAAAATCTACCAAGATGAACTCTCAATAGAGTTCATAGAATCCTAAATATCTATACTCCAAATGCAAGGGCAGCCACATTCATTAAAGAAATTTTAGTAAAACTCAAAAGCATACATTGCACCTCACACAATAATAGTGGGAGACTTCAACACACCACTCTCATCAATGGACAGATCCTGGAAACAGAAACCAAACAGAGACACATGGACACTAACAGAAGTTATGAAACAAATGGATTTAACACAGACACTATTGCATATGCCAGCAAGATCTTGCTGAAAGGACACTGATATAGCTGTCTCTTCTGTGAGGCTATGCCAATGCCTGGCAAATATAGAAGTGGATGCCCACAGTTATCTATAGGATAGAACACAGAGACCCCAATGGAGGAACTAGAGAAATAACTCAAGGAACTGAAGGGGTCTGCAACCCTATAGGTGGAACAACAATATGAACTAACAAGTACCCCCAGAGCTCATGTCTCTAGCTGCATATATAGCAGAAGATGGCCTAGTCGGCCATCATTGGGAAGAGAGGCCCCTTGGTCTTGCAAACTTTATATGACCCAGCACAGGGGAATGCCAGGGCCAAGAAGTGCAAGTGGGTGGGTAGGGGAGCAGGGTAGGGGGAGGGTATAGTGGACACTTGGGATAGCATTTGAGATGTAAGTGAAGAAAATATCTAATAAAATAAGTTAAAAAATAAAAAAGAAAATATCTAATAAAATAATTTAAGAAAATATTCAAATAAACAAGGTATATTGAAGAAAAAAAGTCAGTATGGCGACAGACCTATTTCCTTGTGCAAAGTAAAACAAACGACTTATTCAGGAGGAATAGAGGGGAGGAATAATGACATAAGGTAATTTAAACATGGTTCTTGTTACTCTGGTAGTGAGGCACACCTTTAATCACAGCCCTCTGGAGGCAGAGACAGGAGGATCTCTGCTAATTTGAGGCCAGCCTGATCTACAAAGGGAGATCCCAGAGAGCCAAGGCTACCCAGAAACACCTTGTCCTAAAACCTAAACCAAAAAACAAAAACAAACAACAAACCCAAAAATGCCATTCTTGTTATAAGTTCTTTCATTTTATTGCTCCTTCTAAACAAATTAGCCATAGCAAAAGTTAGTTCTTAAATAACCAAAATCAAATTTTTACATCAAATATTGTTTGCCTCCGATATACATTACACCTGGAAATGATCAGTGAACTTTTTAGACATCTATGATATATTAATTTCTGTTATTATAATACTAATAAAAACAGTAAAATCCTTCATCTATGGTAATTATATAGGTTTGTGCTATGCCTCAGGGTGAGCCATAAACAACTCAAAGAGAGATAGTACAGACAGAAATGGTTCCAGTGCAGGCAATATTTATAGAATGTCAGAGGCATGTGGTAGATAATACATTAGTGCCAAGAAGAACATTCAATTTTGATGGTCATGCCTCTCTACTTTTCTTTAGAACTGTGTAGTGGATTTGCAGACAACATTCTCAGATCACCATGACTTTTGGCATTGCAAACTCTTGGTCTATGTAGTGAAAACTAATCACAGAAGTGGAAGAAAAATAAATCAAAGCCCATGTACTGTTAACACTGTGCTAATACTTCATGCCAGGCAGGAAGCCTCTTACTAGAACAGACAGGACCCCTGAAGGCTTCACATCTTCGAAGCTAAGATTATTCTTTCAAAAGCCAAGCAAGTCACTCAAAACAAATCTAGCCTCAATACCTTCTGTAGATCATGTTCAGTCAGACCTACACATTTCAACTGTAGATATTTGATACAATAAAAGGCACCATTTGTTCATTTTAACTTCCTCGACTACAAGCTCAGATTCCATAACTTACAGTGTAAGATATTTCTTTTGGTTATTTATGAAGTGTCTTAGTGTCATTTTTGGAATGTCACTGAATTATAATCATGATACTGGATTGAGTGTTTTAGGTTTTCTTTTAAAATGGCATTAAGGTCTGATCATCTACCTCTAGTTTTCGACAAACAGTTTAAAAGTACACAAAAAGACCCATGTAAAAATATGAATGTTAGGGCCACTTATTGTAGAACATGACACACTGGAATATTTCATTTATTGCTTTTACATTTAAAAGAAATAGTTTACAAAAACTAGTATTCAGGCAAATGGCAATCCGTGCCTTCTTGCCTTTCCCATTAATTATATAACTTTTATCTAAAAGATTAAAGTTTATAAAATGGAAGAAATGGCTACTATGTTTGAGCATTTATTTTCCCCCTTTAGAAAGGTCTTTCATCTACAGTCAAATGACACATTTTATTACTGATATCAAACCCTGAGAATATTTGGTTTCTCACCATTCATTCCACAGTTGGAGTGACCTTCATATACCTGTGACTAACACCATGTGTGTTTTTAGGAGGGGTTAGTAATGACTATGGAGATCTTAGCTCCTAGAACCTGTTGGGTACCTTTGATCTCATTTAAATAGTCAAAATTAGTAGGTAAGATTGATTTGCTGCATTCATTGCTGCAGACACAGTTGGTCACACCTACCTAAGATAAAAGCAGAAAGCTTGATCTGTTATTCATTTTAGACATCCTTTCTAGAATATTTCTTTACTCCACCATCACCTTTGTTTGGAATCTTGATGGAAGGGCTTCACCAAGTTAACTAGTCAACAGGAAAGCTGCAACTGGTTTTCATTGTTGTTTGCTTGCTTTGTTTTGTTTTACAAACATACTTTAGAGGTGGCATGTGTTTGATAAGCCCGTACCAGTAACACTTCGATGTCATCTATGAAATTGCTTGTCTCTCTTGTACAGTACATTTCACAAGAGAATCATACAAATACTTTTTGGCTTTCCAGAGCACATTAAAGTTAAGTTTATACTATACTATAATTTGTTAAGTGTCTTCAAATCAATGTCTACACCCTCATTAAAATATTTCGCGCTAAAAAATGGCAATGAGCACCCGAGCTTTTAGTAGGTCTGAATCTTTTTGGTAGCGGTGGGGTGAGAGCTGCTGATAATCAGGCTGGTGGTTGCTCATTCTGGAAGACTGTTAGTTCCTTCAAATAATATGACAGTGAAGTCTGATAGATGGGTTTCATGAAACTTCTCTTCACGAAAGAGTTCTTGGTGGCATGTGATGCTGTTTGGTGGCTTTTGATGCACAGTGCTACTTCCTTGAAAATTGTAATTTTCTCCAATCCGGTGGCTGACTTCTCAAGTCACTTACAAATACTCTAAACTCTCTGCTGTCACTTCGTCTTTGCCCACAGCGCCTTTCACCAGGAGCATGTTTCACCAGAAGAACCAAAACCTCTTTTCATTGCTTACCATAAGAAGCAATTGTTCCTCTCACAGTGATAAGACATAGTAACTGAATTGCACCTTCAACACCTTTGTGAGTTTACCATATCTGTAGGTACTTTCCCTACCAAAGCCCCAACAAAGGCAACATTATGTATGAGGGCCAAAATCTACTTCCTCCAAATGTGTATTAGTACTGACCTCTTGACTTCTTCTCATGAGTCATAGATCTACAATTGTGGGTTCTTTCCAGGACTTTGCCAAGCCCCCAGAAGTTCCCATTTCTGTGTCAGTTATGACCTTTAAAAAGGTAGTTCTTAAATAATGAGACTTAGAAGTTGAGGTTAATCATAGTCTAAGGGACACAGAGTGGGGCTGGAATCATAAATATGGGAAGCATCCTTTATTTGTTTGTGCATCTCCATTAGAGCACGTAGAGGATCCGTGCATTGTCAAGGAGCAGTAAGGGTTTGAAAGAAACCTTGTTTTTTTTCCCTGAGTGGACTCAACACTTGGTTTAAAACATTCGTTAAGTGACATCAAAAATAGACCTGGCTGTTCTATTTCAAGACTATGGGCAGAGCAAACTTTGCATATGCTTAAGACGACTATGAGTTTTGACTAGAAAATGAACGTTGAACACTGGCTTCATGTGAATAGACACTAGCAAGAAAACCAGGCTGTCTTTTGAGGTGTGAAATTAGGATGGCTTCTTTTCTCTGGCTGGGGAAGTTCTAGAAGGCAAGTCTTTCCACAGTAGGGTCTTTCATTTACATCAGGCAGCCATCTTATGTGCGATCCTAACTAGGTCTGTGGGAGAACAGGCAGCAACCTCCACCGCAGCGCCTGAGGCTTCTCTTTCCCCTTTGATACTACAGGGCACTTCCTTTCCTTCACTTCAGGACCAGACCTCTGCTCCTCACAGTCTTTCTCTTATAGCATGCAAGCTATGATTATGTTTCTTGTTTGCCTCTGCCCACCTTTGCAGAATGAAGAGTTAGGTCTTAGCTCTGGATCAAGCTTTATGACTTGAGGGAACGTGGCTCTTTTGATCTGCTGCTGCACACACCGATGAAGAGTCCTTATAAACAATGAGGTCGCTGTTTTCTTTCTTTTCTATCATTTGTGTGTTTGGAGAGAGACAGTTTTAGCTTCCTTTGAGAAAGCCTCATCTGTGTTTGTGGCTTAACTAACGAGCTGGCACAGATGCTGCATAGATGCTGGCCTTTCAGCCTATCCTGGATTTGAACATGTTTTTGTCACCAAGATGAAGTATTTCCAGTTTTGGGTTAAAGCAAGAACTATATGATACTTTTAGCTTGAACACTTAGAAGTCATTGTTGACTTATTAATTGGCTTAATTTCAACACTGTTCTCTGAATGGGGGAGGGAGGGAGGGAGGGAGGGAGAGAGGAGGGATGGAGCTTTTCAGTGGAGCAGATATGGCACACATAACATTTACCAATCTACTAATCTCACTGTTCTATATGTGCAGAGTTCATGACATCCCTCCAAAAAGGCTACTGTAACAACACCAACTATTGCTGAACATAGATCACCATAACAGACATAATAATAGCGATGATGAAAATGTTTGGAATATTGTTGAGAATGACCAACATGTGATACAAGGATGGGAAAAGTATACTCCTAGTGTTGGGAAAATGACACTGTTTGGTACAAGGTTACCACAAACCTTCCATTTGTAAAAAATGCAACACCTGCAAAGTGCAAAAGGTCAAAGTGCAACAAGATGAGGTATGCCTGTACCAGAACCAAAGTTCCCTCTGGCTACTTCCATCCAGGGCCCCTAACGTTCCGAGGCACAGAGTGGGCTCTAAGGCACTTAATACAAGGTTCAATACTGACTTTGTCTTCATCTAATACTAAAGCAGCGTGATTATTAGAAGCCTGCCAATTGCACCGCTTTAATCTGACTGTGCCTGGGTGGATCTGTAGATCACTTAATCTATGACTTCAGAAAACCAAGCATAATTCTCCACCTAGCTCTGAGCAGGGAAAGAGCCTGCTTCACATGGACATTCTGCCTGAGATATTATCTGACCCTAGCCAGTAGACAATCATTTTTTTGCATGTTTCTATGTTGAGGCATTTTGTTCTGGGCAAAATTGCTAATTGTCACATGTTCTGTTCTGGGAGGAGGAATATTTCCTTGGATTTCCAGGATATGGAGGGGGTGGAGAGCGCTGGGCTGAAGCTTGTGGGGCTGCAGAGTATGGTGGTGGCAGGTCTGTGCGATATTCCATCTCGTGGTCATAAGTATAGGGGGGCGGTGCCACTGAAAAAGAAAAGAAAACAAATCAGGCATTTAGTAAATGCCTTAGTGGACTCTGTTAAACCACTGTGCTAGATACTTTGAGGGCAGAAACACTTTCTGCTTGCAAAAGTAGTAATATTTGCTTAGAGTGTGGATAGGTATGGCTGAATAAATGAGTTCTCTATAAGGTAGTGCCATCGGGGAAGAAGGTGTTTGGAGTTGGGGCTTAGAGAAAGTCCCTTAGAAGTATGATACCGAGAGTGAGGAAACACGGAGTAATTTAAGTGTGGCTAAAAGCAGCACAGGAACAGGAGGGTGTGTGGATTTCCGCAGAAAGTATGGAGAAAGGGAGAAATGGAAAAAAGAGTCTGAGGAACAGGGTTCAGTATCACCATGCTGGGTTTGGTGAGGAACAAGGCTCAGTATCAGCATGCTTGGCCTGGTGAGAAAAAGGGTTCAGTATTACAATGCTGGGCTTGGGAAGGAACAGGGTTCACTATCCCCATACTGGGCTTGGTGAGGAGCTGGGTTCAGTATCCCCATGCTGGCCTAGTAATGCAGCATTCTTATAAAATAAGTCATAAAATTTATTTCTTTAAAATTATTCCTTGCATATCTTCACTCAACACAATACTGTTTATAAAAAGGATGTTTTCCAACAAATACACGTTGCATGTTGTCCTTCCTATAGGCTCTACCCTCCCCTCTCTCCCACCTGTCATTATTCTCCTTTGTTCCTTGTTTGATTTATATATTTATGTCATACATGTTCTTAGGTAGACTGGCTGAATTTCCTTAGTACCATGCTCTTTGGTTGCCCCCAGCTTCCTACAAACAGTATGATCTCATCCTTCTTTGTAACTGAAGACAATTCTATTGAGTGTGGATCACATCCTGTCTGTCTCGGTCTTGAGGGACATGGCATGGGTTGTCCATTCAACTGTTACTCTGAACAGTGTTGCAGTAAACCTCCATGTGTAAACATCTCTGTGACACATAGAAAAACAGATTAGGGAGTTGTGCTTTGGCAAACATACTCTCTCAGCTGAGAGGACAGAGATGGCAGACATGAGAGGCGATGGAATAGTATTCAAGAGTGATCAGATCATATTCCTGCTGACAAGGAGTGGATGCTCCTAAAACACAAAGTGGCTGAGTCTGTAGTACGCTGGGAAAGTAGAAAGGGGTTGGAGGGTGACAGGAGGGTTGAAAGAAGTAAGCACCCAGAATGAGAGTTCCTGGAACTTACAGGACCATCAAGTTTGGGAATGGAGATGAGGAATTTCATTTTCTAAATCTCATTTGAAATAGGTTTTATTTAATTTACTAAATCAGTGCATTTAATAATCACATTTATTATGCTTGAGAGTGACTTCTCCCATACACCTATTTTGTAGTGATCCTAATCCTGTCTCCAGGGGTGGAAGAGAAGAATCTGGGAGCTGAAATTCATCTCTGTCTTCATGATGATAAACCAGAAATGAATCCATTCTCAGGGGATGGATCCTATTGGGAAGTGACAGGCCTTAACTGGTCACTATGAATGTAGCTTAGATCCCAAAACTCATGTCACAATAATGTGACTAAATCATCAAGCTTTTAGCATTGCAGTGACAGCAGGGAACAGCTAGCATTTCAGCAAACTGTTTTTCCCCCAAGGACCCACAGCGCTGTGGGAAAGCAGCACATGTGCACACATTAGGCCTAGACTACTATGAACATAGAAGTGATCCAAGGGAGCCTTCTGGTGGACCGCTCATTAGCAAGACCCCAATGTTCAGATCATTTACTGCCCTCACTACAGACAGAGGAAGCGAGGAAAGGGATTAAGTAACCAGAGAAAGGAGGACTATGGATCCACTCAACTAAGTGGTATGTCCCCAGAGATCCCTGCTCTGCTGTAAAGACAGGCCCTAGTGTCCTGGGGGCACAGATGTCATTCATCAGGGAACTGGGCTTCTTTAACCATCCTTCGGACCTGCCTGACTCTAAGTTCTGTCTTCTATGAGCCAACAGAGTAACACATGCAGAGGGCATCAACCTTCTCTCTGGATTTTGTGCCCAATTCCTGGCTCTATAAAATTTAAGAGGGCTAATACAAAGACTTGCAAAATGTTTCATACATACCAAGAAAGGAGACCCTACAGCCTTCACCTAAACTAGCAAGTCCTAGCAGGATGCTCTATCATGACAGTTCTTGTAAAGAGGTGGGTCCATCTTATTTTTAGGCTAAGTTTCTCTTGCCTCTGCCATGGGGAACACAAAGTAACTTATCCCACAGACCTTCTCCACTTTCTCCTCTGTCATGAACCGTGTGTGTGTGTGTGTGTGTGTGTGTGTGTGTGTGTGCATTTATTCTTTGCTCTGCCATGCTATGAACACCACTAAAGGACAGTTCAATGGGGATTTTTGTGGTTAATGTTGCTGTGTTTTGAACATCACAATCTCAGCTATGAAACAGTGTTCTCTCATTCACAGATCCTTTGAACACTGATGAATGACAGCGATGCTGCAGAGTGGTGCTTTGAGGCCTATTTGTCATGAAAGAAGAACATCTTTTGCAACCCAGTCACTGGAGGATATGTCTGAAATTGTGTTGTATAATGGACTGTGTTATCTTTCTTCATGATGATAAGGATTCATAACAAAGTAGATATTCAAGGGTTAGTTTTTGGAATTCCTGATTAATCCTAGTTAATTAAGGGGTTTGGTCATTTTCAACTGGGCATATGGTTTCTAGAAGATGTGTGGATACCTGTATAGAGCTGGAGCCTTTGAAACTCTTGCATTTGTGGAATTCCAATTTTCTGATGTAAGTAGTATAACTATGCTATTCATCTGTAATGTCAGATATGAGTGTCTATATTAGTAAAAAAATAGTGTTGGGTGTGATGGTATACATCTTTAATCTCACCATTTGGAAAACTGAGGATCTCAATTGTGAGGACAGCTTGGGTTATAAACTGAGTTCCAGCTAAGCCTTGCATATACAGTTAAACCATGTCTCAAAATGACTGACTGAGTAAATAAACAAATAGATACTGAGGGAAAATATGAAAATTAGAGAAGAAATGCAAAGCTTTCAGTTCCTTCAAGCAATGTTTCAAAGGATGAGAAAATTTGGATTCAGAAGAAAGTCACCTAGAATTTTGTCACCTCAGTCTGAGTGGTCATACCTATGTCCCTGGTCATATTTGCATTTATACCTATGCAGTCCCATAAAATGGCAGCATTATTGCCACTCCATATCATAACATTGCTTATGTTGTTGTGTATTCTTCCCAAAAGTTTATTATAATTAGGTATCTATTATTCCACTTTACATTTACCTACTCTGAGGCTAACAGTTTTGTTATTATAAATGACTGACAAACATCTTCTCACAGGACACTTTATTGTCCTGAGTGACTTATTTGAAATAAAAATTATAGAAATCTTCTGGCTTACACAAAGCTTAAGTGTTATAATTTGCAAATGCATGACATGGAGAATCTATTTACAAAAGAATTGTAAAATCCTCTACAGACTACAGCATGGCACAGGCAGGCTGTTGTATTAGTAAATTCATAAATGAGAAAATACAATCATTTCTCTGGTCATGGCTGGGCTTTAAAACCTCCGTTTTGGTGGTTGAAATTCAGACTGGATAATTAACGTATTTATTCACGTTAGTTTAAGCCCGGTAACTTATAAGTTGGGCTCTTTCGCTATGTTCATAGCTGCCCTATTTATAATAGCCAGAAGCTGGAAAGAACCCAGATGTCCCTCAACAGAGGAATGGATACAGATAATGTGGTACATTTACACAATGGCATACTACTCAGCTATTTAAAACAATGAATTTATGAAATTCTTAGGCAAATGGATCTATCTGAAGGATATCATCCTGAGTGAGGTAACCTAATCACAAAAGAACTCACTTGATATGCACTCACTGATAAGTGGATATTAGCCCAGAAACCTAGAATAGCCAAGATACAACCTCAAAAACACAAGAAAAATCAAGAATAAGGAAGACCATCGTGTGGATACTTCATTCCTCCCTAAAATAGGGAATAACATACCCATGAAAGAGACAAAGTTTGGAGCTAAGACGAAAGGATGGACCATCCAGAGACTGCTCCACCCAGGAATACATCCCATAATCAGTCACCAAACACAGACACTATTGCACATGCCAGCAAGAATTTGCTGAAAGGACACTGATATAGCTATCTCTTGTGAGGGTATGCCAGTGCCTGGCAAATATAGAAGTGGATGCCCACAGTCATCTATAGGATAGAACAAAGAGACCCCAATGGAGGAGCTAGAGAAATTACCCCAGGAACTGAAGGGGTCTGCAACCCTATAGGTGGAACAACAATATGAACTAATCAGTACCCCCAGAGCTCGTGTGTCTAGCTGCATGTATAGCAGAAGATGTCCTAGTCAGCCATCATTGGGAAGAGATGCCCCTTGGTCTTGCAAACTTTATATGCCCCATACAGGGGAACGCCAGGGTCAAGAAGTGGGAGTGGGTGGGCAGGGGAGCAGGATGGGGGAGGGTATAGGGGACATTCGGGATAGCATTTGAAATGTAAATGAAGAAAATATCTAATAAAATAAGTTAAAAAAAGGAATAGTTAAAGTAACAAGACTATAAAAGACATCTTTCACTTTAGAGATATTTTGTCAACTGGATCTGGTAGCACATGCCTTTAAGCTCAGGACTCAGTAGGTAGATACGGACAGGTCTCTGAGTTTGAGGAGACCCTGTTCTTCGAAGGGAGGTCCGGGCAATTCCAAACTATGAAGTGAAGCCCAGTCTTCAAAAATGAACAAACAAAAAAACAAACAAATCAAAATAAAGTCAAGGTTGCTCATTTAACTACATAATTTTGGACATTCCATAGTTTAAAAGGTGTATTTAACTAAATGTTTTTTCCCACTTTTATTGTTCTGTTCTTTGTACGGATTAAAATCAGTCTTATTTTCACATATCTGATTCATAATGACTCTGTTTCTGAGTTTACTCTTTTTATTTTTATATGATTATACTTTTTTTTTTAGACAGTATATTGCTATGAAGCGTAAACACAGTCTGACCAAAAACTTATAATGTAGCATAGACTAGCTCTGATACTCCTGCCTTGGTTCTCTGAATACTGGGACGACAGAGGTGTGGTCCACAGTTTTATATTTGGTAGATGTAGTAAAGTTTACTTTTCTTCTAAGGTTTTAATCTTGGCTAAGCCAACTATCTAAATGTGGACTATTAAATAATCCTCGCTGCTAATGTTATTAGGTTTCTGTTTCAAAATCTACTTGCTAATCTACTTGCTTTGTCCTGTAGACCAGGAATGTCTATTTATACCAGAAGAAGTTTATCTTAATTGACTTAGTATCTGAGAGGACTAGTCAATCACATTATGTGCGTATGTGTGTGTATGTGTGAATATGTGTGTATATTTATGTGTATGCACATGTATTCCTATATTGTAGCATTCTTCCAGCCTAGCATTCTCCCAGCCTCTAAGCATGCTGTACCAGACCTCTGCAAGCCACTAACTTAGAATCACCTGCAGTGGCCCCTCCCAAACCTGCCAAGCCAGCTCTATTGTCACAGCTGCTGCAGCCCTTCAAAGAGTCACTATTGCCTGCTGAGAAGACCTTCGGATGTTTCAGAAACAACATTCTCAGGGCCAGCTCACCTGTGTGCCCAAAGACTGGGGCTGGGGGGAAGGGCTTTTTTCCCACACTATAAAAACTGAGTAATTCATTAAATGGGGGCGGGGGGGGGAGGGCTTGAACAGAACCCTTGGTCTTGGCCTGCTTCCTTCCTGCTGTCTCTTCCTTTCCCAACTTGCCTTCCAGGGCGGACCCAGTTCAGAGTGTGACTGCAGGCAGAAACACTCAGGTGGTGCCCGGAACTGCGAGATAAACTGAGGGGTGCTGTCTATGTGGTGGAGTTCCACAAGAGAAAAAAATAAGAAGATCGTATCGAACACACTGAGAAACAGGTACTCATGCTAGCACAGGTTCTAAACCCCATCCTTTTTAAATTGTTGCTATAGGTGAGATACAGGATAAGCTGGTTTTGTGCTGACCTGGCACAATACCACTTAGGGGGACAACAGAAAATGGAATTAGAAAATTCTAAACAGGCTTTTGTCCGCAGTCTTCAAGAACTGCTTCAGGGGAAAGGAATTGGGTTTGAAAAAAAAAAATGTTAGGAAATTTTGTAGAACAGGTAGATTCTTGCTGCCCATGGTTCAGAGAGGAAAAATCTTTAAACAAGAGAACCTGGGAGAGAATTGGAAAGGCTCTGAGGGACTCCCAGACAGACAAATTCCCACTCTGCCTTTGGGCGCTAGCAAAAGAGTCTATTGATAAAGAGAATTCGCAGGCCTCAGAAAGTACCCAGACAGAGCTTAAAGAATCTCAGAAAGACACTGAATTAGAAAGATATATAGATTCTGATGATGAGTTAACATCACACAAAGATCATTCAGAGAAGGGAGCCACCAAATATTCTGATGAGGATTGGTTTTCTTACGAATCCCCTGCTCCACCTATGGCCTCTGCTATAGCAGAGGCTGCTAGAATGGATATGCAACTATGTAAATTAGAATTTGAAATTAAGTTGCAAAAATTGACTAATGAGCTTCGGGAGCTAAAAGCAGCTTCAAATATAGGAAAGAACAAATTTCCTGAAATTTACCAACCGCCGCAAAAGGGAGCTGTTAAGTCAGGCTCGTGGGAAAGCACAAGATTCATCTAACATGCTAGCCTTTCCTGTAGCTAAAATACTTGACCAGCAAAATTATAGAGTTGGACAATACTAGACCTTGGAGTTCAAGGTGATAAAGGAATTAAAAACAGCTGTGACAGTAGAGTTGGCTTGGCAGGTTAGGAGGGGTCACCGCAGGTGGTTCTAAGTTAGTGGCTTGCAGAGGTCTGGTATAGCGTGCTTAGAGGCTGGGAGAATGCTAGGCTGGAAGAATGCTACACTGTATGTATCTGTGTATGTGTGATTGATATATGTGTGTGTTATTGTACGTGTGTAATTTATGTACTTGTTCAAACGTCTATTTGCACACAATTTTTAGTATGGTTGCAACAAACTTTCCTTTGCTTCATCCTCTTTAGCCCCACCCAGAGCAGAAAGTTTACACAAAAGCTCCAGAGTGGCTGGCAGGATTCCCTTTGCCCCACCCTCTGACACAGCATAGATTCTAAGACATCAGATAACATCAGGACAAGTCAGATCAAATCCTGAATCCTTTTTATTACCATGAGAAGGACAATCTCCTCGGACAGCTTTCCTTTTAAACTTGTAACTCAGGAGGGCTTTGCACACCTCGTATACCTAGCCCCTGGCTCCCCATTTTTCAGAGTGCTCAGCTCAGTGGAAAACAAATCCTGGCTTAGAATAGTCTTAGGTGTCTTTCTTCCGTTTCTTCATCCCTTCGGCTAAGGAATGGGTGCCTTCTTTTCTGTGTCTGTTTTGTGGTTTGAGCATGCATGCATGTGTGAGTAGATTAACCAAAAGGGTCTCTTCCCCAGTCACCGAGACCGATGCTGAAGACACTAGGAGATCACCATTGATTGGTCTACGGTAGGAGATCACCATTGATTGGTCTAGGGTAGGAGTTCACCATTGATTGGTCTAGGGTAGCTGGCCAGCGAGCCCCAGAGAGCCTAGGATCACAAACACATGCAACCACACCTGGCTTTTTACCTGACTGCTAGATTCCACTGAGGTCGTTCTCCCTAAGCAGCAAGCTCTTTATCAACTGCTGCCTCCTCACGGCCCTGATCGTGAGTATTTCTCACAGAAATATGAGCCGTGGAGAATGTCTCTGCTGTGGGCTCAGAGGAGGTATTGAGTTTGGGGAAGGAAGTGGAATGTTAAGTCTGCTCTCCTACGGGGTGGTTGTGAACAATTTTGATTTTAGCATTGGCGAAATAGCTCAAGGGGATAAAGGCGATTGTTCCATGAAGCTGACAACTAAGTTTGAAACCCAGAACCTGCAAAAAGATGGGAGAGGAGAATCGGCTGCAATGAGTTGTTCTGAAGCCTCCACATGTGTTCTGAGACACACACACTCACAAATATCATATGGTACCTCTGCCACTGATGATAACTTTAAAAAAAAAATCTGATCCCCCACCCCCACCCCAAAGATGGCTTTCCTGCCACACTATCAAACCAGAGTTCTTTTTCTCCTGCACCCTACAGTCTTCAGGGTCAGGATATACACATGATGTGTGATGTTAAAGCCATTCTTCAAACCATTCTGTTTTCTTTTTAAAGGTCTGTGCTCTTTTGTACCACCCAAGCTGTAAGATTCTATTTCTATATCTTGTAGATACCTGTAACCCTTCCTGTTGCAAATACGTGTTCTCTGAAGACTTACGAGAAAGCCACAGTTATCTTCCCACCCAAACATCTGCTATCACTCCTGGTCCATTTGGGCCTGCCTGGCATCCCTAAGATATTTATGGTTTTCATTATCCTTTCTCTCTTGTCATTAGCAAGTGTATTTTGAAATTTTTTTGTCTTTAAAATAGGATTTCTGCTTTTATTTTTCTGCTTTTATTTTTCTAGACTATTCATTGCACTAAGTTTGGTCTTTATGTTGATTTCTAACATAATAAATGCAAACTGAAGAAAACAATTTACATGTATGCCTTCTCTCTGTTTTCTTGCCCTTTATCATCTGGTATTTATCTACCATTCCTCAAATTACTCCTTTGAATCTGTTATCCAGACACTTACATCATTCTGTCCCTATGGTAACCATGGTGGGTGGGATGACTACAGAGAGTCACCATGGGTTTCCTTAGGCAATCAGATTATCAGGACATGGAACCTTAGGAGTTGGAATTCCCACCAGGAATCTCTAGCTGAGAGCACAAGGCTGAAGCTTCATATCATCCTGAAGAGGAACTTCTCTCTGAGGACTGTGACTGACAAGTGATGTCACCTTGCAGGAGAGACTATAGCCAAGATATAGTGGGTCAGTGAGAGGCAGGACCACACATTGTCCAGGAAGGCTAAACTATATACTTCTTGTACTCTATTTAAATCTAAGCCTTATGTCAGATGCTTAAAGATGGACTGATGGGTGAGTAGGGGAGATCCCTGGCTCCCTTTATTTGTTCCTCTTCCCCGTGTGGTCACAATAAAAGGATACCCTTGTTTTGTTTTTCATTATTGTCTGTTTAATTGGCCCATTGAGGACCAGTGATTGAGCATAGCTTGTTAGGGCTGCCCAGGCACAGGCTCTGAATGTAACAACTCTGGCCGCATGACTACATGGAAACACCCAGGCTTTGATTAAAGTTCAACATTTTAACTACCCTGTATCTGTACATAGGAGCTTTATGTAGCTAGACAAGGAAACAGCCGTGCAGACTGATCTCACTTTAAACAGTGACCTTTTCTTAGATGTGTTGGCCATTGGTGTTGCTCAGAAAGCACATATTACGTAGGCATTTCATACATCCCCCTTTCTGAGACTGCTTTCTTCACTTTCCTTCACCTAAAGTGTATCTGTATCCCTGTCACTCTCAGGAGAAGGCTGGGTTCTTATTTCACTGAGAAAATAGGAGCTGAAGAAAAGGTTCTTGAATTTGATCTCCAAATCTACTGCCTCAACAGGAAGAATGTATACCACTCTGTTATTTATAGGATGTAACTCTTTTCCAGATGCAGACTCTGATTTCTCAAATGTAAATGCATCACTGTGTACAGATGGTACATATGTGAGCACATGTGCGCTACAGCACACATGTGGAGGTCACAGTCAGTTATCTCTTTCTGACTTTACATGAGTTGAAGGGATCAAACTCGAGCTCTTTACACACTAAGCCACCTCACCAGCCAAGAGTGTAATAATGCTCCCCGTCCTCTATATTAATCAGCTTCCTTTTTATTTTATCTAAGTATATTTATTGCTGAAGTACAAAGTATCATGAACTAAAGTTCTCTATGGGGAAAAAATCTGACTTCATCTCTGTTTTCTTGATCCCCCTTAAAGTATAAGTTAAGAAAACTGTATGCACTTCTCACACTCTCACAATACTTATGGGGTGGTTTGAATGAGATATCTCCATATTAACTGACAACAGGATTACTCTGTGATATGATTAGGTGGAAGGTCGTTTATTGTAGATGTGAGAGAGAGCAGCCAGAGGCATTTGGAAGAGTCTAGAGCAGAGAGAGAAAGGAATAGACTGAACATGGTCAGCAGATGACATCGTTAGGGCTATCTGTGAGAGAAGAGAAGACATCAAGGGGATAGAGAATAGAAATAAACACAGTGAGACTAGCAGAAGTAGGAGCTTAGAGCGCAGCCGGGTTAGAAGAAGAAGCGGTAGCTGGGGGAGGGTGGAAAGCTAAGGAGATGGAGGCATTTTCAGGTAGAGGGGGAGGCGAGAAGGGATAGGATGGTAGCATGGATAAGTGCCACAGGTATATGATTATTGGTGAGCTATATATCCTTTTTGCTCGAGGGAAGTGACTCCTTTTGGTAGATGGAAACCTGTCTGACAATTTCCCCAGAAATTTCTGGCTTTTATCTAACCACCAGAAGTCCTTCTATAGTCCAGGTTGAGATGGGCCAAAACTCAATTTTGGACAAGTCAGTGGGTCTGTCCTTTTCTGAGGGGTACCCATTGGAACTGATGATGCCCCACCCCACGTCTCTGGTATCTGATTACTTGATCTCCAGTTGGTAGCCTTGCCTGAGAGGCTCAGGAGGTGTGGCCTTGCTGAGGGAGTGTGCCCTTGATTGAGGACTTTGAGGTTTCAAAGCTAGTGCCCTGTCTCTGCCTCATATTTGTGGCTCAAGATGTGACCTCTCAGCTCTTCCTGCTGCCGTAATTTCCTGACGTGATGGACTCTAGATTCGTAAGCACCACATAAACCCTTCCTTCTCTATGTGTCTTGGTCAGAGTTTTTTATCACTGAAAGAGAAAAAGTAGCTCGTACAACATCCAACACATTTTGTGTGCAGCAACAACTATGTATGTATCATTAACACAAGAAAAGAAGCTTCTCCATTTCATGTTTAGATTCTGACATAATTAAGTTGCTTTCCAGGATGATGTCTTCTTGGTGACCAGTTTGTTTCTCTTTAGTGTCCATTTTACCTTGAAGTTCATTGTAGCACTATTATTTTATATGGAACATTTCCAGTATTAAGTTTTGGCAGACAAAGAACAAACTACTCTTTTCTTTAAAATTATTCTTTTATCTATTATTGTTCATTATCATTATCATTATCATTATTATTATTGTGTGTATGTGCGTTCACACACACCATGTCACAGCATATGATGAGGTCAGAAGACAGCTCTTAGGAGCCAGTTTCATCTTGGGTTCTAGGACTCAAACTCAGATCTCTCAGGACGCACGGACTACAGTGTGCATATTTCTATGCACACTGTGGGCATAGAATTTCTATGCACACTGTTGGGGCAGTGATTTCCTTTTCCTTCTTTCTCTTAAAAAATGTTTGTAGATGTTTTGCCTGCATGTACGACTGTGCCCCAAATGTGTGCCATGGAGACTGGAGGAGGACATTTGTTCCCCAGGGATGGAGTTACAGAGGGCTGTGATCTGCCGTATAGATAGTAGGGCTTGAACCGAGATCCTCTGGGAGGCCAGTGCCACTGAGTCATCTGTCTACCACCCAGTATTGATTTATCAATGATTCCAGGGAATTCTAAAGACTAGAGTCTGGCTGTTTTATGGACCATAAAAGAGATTCAAGTAACTAAGAAGAAGGCATAGGCTCTCTGGAGTTGTGAAAGAGTGAGGTGAAGGGACCCGCACCTGTTAAAACTGAACCTTATAGGATGTTCTGGTAGGCTGGACAACAATTGAAGTCAACATTTCTTGCCTCCAACAACTCTTAGCTGGAGTACCCCAGTTAACTAGCTGATAATAATTGGTTTGAGATTTAAAAGAATAAATTTATTTTTGCAAGGAACAAATGGTGTCGGCCAACAAATGTTCTGTAGAAATCCTCGAAAAAGAAAGGAAAAGAAAAGAAAAGGAAAGGAAAGGAAAGGAAAGGAAAGGAAAGAAAGGGAAAGAAAGGAAAGGAAAGGAAAGGAAAGGAAAGGAAAGGAAAGGAAAGGAAAGGA
>NC_034601.1:76788368-76794881 GCF_900095145.1 Mus pahari
GAAAGGAAAGGAAAGGAAAGGAAAGGAAAGGAAAGGAAAGGAAAGGAAAGGAAAGGAAAGGAAAGGAAAGGAAAGAAAAACCTTTCCCCTAGTGCTATACACATAGTTATGGCTAAGGGGAAAACTGCAAGTGGCCAGGCCATCAAAGAAGATGATGCTTCTGTCTATCAACTCTGAATTGCTTCTTGGTAAGGGAAGGATGCAGGAGATCTTCTAGCTCTCTGTGTCCGAATTTTGACTGGCTAGGTATTATACATAGCTTGAACAGGTAACTGCAGTTGGTTTGAGTTCATGAAACTGCTTACCTCTTATATCTTGTATGGTACACATACAAAGTGATATACAAAACACTATTGGACTCTCTAATACAAAATGAAGAGCCTTGTTTATAGAATCTCATGCCCTCAATATATTTATATGGAGAAGTTCTAGTAAATTTTCAACATGTATTTGTCAAATTATCAATGTCACTTCTACTCTTTGCTGAAGATTTTAATATTACGTGGGAGCTGTGCTTTTTGTTTAATGAGAACTATAAGAAGTTTTTTCTATACTTTCCCTAGAGACATACATACCTACTGCCTCAGAGGCAGGTTTATTAAGACAGTTTGCATACTTTTTCCATAATTGCTTGTCAGAACTCATTGGCAGATAGACAGAATGGGTGTGAATTTTCTATTTATCTTCATTCCGGCTGACTGGCGATTGTAGGACTATATTCAAATGTAACATGAATTGTTTCTTTCTTACCAAGATCTCTCTTCAAAGGTAAAGCTTCAATCTATCATTGTTTGGGGATACTCTAGAAAATTGGGGGTATTATTTCAAGGAGAATCTCTTAATGTCTTCTGAAGGACTAGAGCCTCAGTAACAAACCTATTTCTTCCTTCAATCATGAGCCATGTTGCTTACTGGGATAGGAGATGGCATTGATGTGCGCCGCCCTGATGACTCCCACGCGGGTCCCCCGGTTGTTCTTCATGCACATGCAAATGCAGATGGCGATTCCTGCAATGACCCCCATGATGAACACGATTCCAAACACGATGCCAGCAATCGCTGTGCCCCTGAGGAGGAAAACAGAGGGTATCTGCCTCAAAGGTCTGAAAGGAGCCCCATCTCAAGCGCCGCTCAAAGGTCTGAAAGGAGCCCAATCTCAAGCACCGCTCAAAGGTCGGAAAGGAGCCCCATCTCAAGCACCGCGCATGGCTCTAAGCTAAATGATTCTCTACAGCTTGAGGGAAAATGGCTTGTTTATTTAGGAGAACCCTTGAATTAATCAGGCAAATGGTCTCTCATACTTCCACAGGTAAGGAAAGTTGAAAGCCCACAGGGAACCTTTGTAGAGCACAGCTAATCATCTCTCCATTCAGATTTTTGTTTAAAATTTCCTAAATTTGGAGCTGGAAGGATAGCTCAGCAGTTAAGAACTCATAGCGCTCTTCGAGGAAACCTGAGTTTGGTCCCGTATAAGGTGTCTCACAACCACCCGCATCTCCGGCTCTAGGGGATCCATCATTCTGTACTGGCCTTTGCAGATGATTGCACTCCATGAATCATCCCTGCCACAGACACACATGTCTAAACACACACACACACACACACACACACACACACACACACACACACACCTAAAATATTTTAAAATCTTAAATTTAAAAATTTATAAACTTATTCTAGCATGCATCCCCAGTTATAAAACAGTAATCTAAAATCATTTTGCTGTGTACTCAAGCAGTAAAAATATGTATGTTGTACAAGGAGAACATTTGCTTCATTGAAAAATTTTAAAGGCTACTTAACATTTATTCTTAATTAAAACGCTTCAAAAACAAAACCAATATCCCCCATTATGTTCAGTAATAAGTCAGCAAAGCCTCTGATCCCTCTATGGCTAATGGTTTTCTCTCTTTCAGGAGAAAACCATTAGCTCCTGCGACAAAAGTAAATGAAAAATGGCAAAAGCTTATTGTTATTTATGCACAACATAATTTGTAGCATCAATACATGTCACTGTTCTTAGTAGTGGTCTATAGTTACCAAAGTGAAGGACCCGACTGAGCAGTATTGCTTCTCTCAAAGCTTCCCTGGAAATGTAGCACAGTAGTGCATCGTAAATAACATGAGAAGGACGCTCACCAAAGTGAGTGAGGTGCAATGGGTAAGATAGTCAACATGGCTAGCTTCCTCAACATAGTGAAGGAAAAACACAGCTACTAACTGACAATGTCAACATTTACAGGATATCTGCGATACGCTGGGGGGAGAAACTGTATTTTCATGAGCTAGGTTTTTTTCAATGCATGCATATGTGCTGTTTGTAAGTAAGAACAATGAAGGCATTTTTCTGTTCGCTAATCCAGGCACTGCACCCAGAGCTATTGTTTTCAACTTTCAGCTACATTGCTGAACATCATTGTAAGCTTATTTCTTGTTATCATTTTTAGTTAATTTTTTTCAATCTTATTTATAGACACCTTTGACATGCATAATCATTTCATAATCACTATCCATAGTTAAAATTGTTATCAGTATTTATATTGCCATTGCACTGTGCCCCACTGGGTACCAAGCAGAATACTGTGGTAAGCATAGAATTCTCTTACAGCTCATTTTAAAGAAGTTCTACTGGTTTCATTTCTCCATGTACCATTGAAATTCTTTCCCCTGACCATCGTTTCTTGAAAACTTTCATGCAATTAGTGTGAATGTTTATTTGCAAGCACAGTAAAAATACTCATCAGTTTTGTTCTATCTCCATGGCAATCTCTGAAACATTATCAGGCCTAACACAGGTCTTCTCGGTCTAGCGTTCTTTCCATTTAGACCTGGATTTCAGAGTCTCAGACTCAGGACCACATTCCCAAATGGCTTCTTAAGGAGGAATTCAAAAGGAACCTTATAACTGAAAGTGACTTTATATTATGCCCTCCCTTGATTCCTAGTTAGGGTATTGTGCTAGTTCTGTTATACAGTGAACAGCACAGAAGATTCACCATATAAGTCAGAAAATGTTATTTTGGCTCAGGGTTTCAGGGGTGTCTGCCCATGGTCGCTTCTTCCTGTCGCCTTCGAGTCTCTAACCCAGAAGTGTATCGTGGTGGAAAAGCAGAGCGGAGGAAGTTGTTCACCTTATGCCAGCACGAAAGCAAAGGGAGAGAAAGACGGTGGGAGGCTGGGGGCTCAGCTCACCCAATCCCAGTGAGCTAACTTCCATTTATCGTGTGCCAGCCTTTTGTGGTTCTAGAACTTTCCAGTAGCATCTCCCCAGGTACCATGCCTCAGAGAAGACAGCCTGTGAGAGATTCAGCTACACCTTCACAGCTGCATATGGAATTCTGAAGCAGAAGAATTTCTCTTGAGGTCTTGCTCACTGTCCTCTAGAATCTGCTCCAGGGGAATTCCATACATTCTAATTACTTTCCTTTTTGTGATTTCTTTATTCTGCTCTATCTTTCTAAAAATCCTTAGCATTTTCTAATGTTGCCAGGCCCTCAAAGATCTGGCAGTCTCCAAGGATTCCCCATTTCTAAAGACTCATTGTCTTCAAGTTTTAAAATTCCATAAATCAACAGCTGCTCCACTTTACAGCACGGTTTTCTTTCCAGACTCTGTTCTGAGATAAACTTCTGATCTTCAATTCCTTCTCATTTCTTCTCCCTTGCCATTTGTGTGTGTGTGTGTGTGTGTGTGTGTGTGTGTGTGTGTGTGTGTATGGCATGTGTGTTTAAAAACTGTCTATAGGAATTTCATTTGCTCAATCTTCTCAAGTTGTTCTCAAGTTGTTAATTTTTTCTTCAAAGGTTGGTCTCTCTCTCTCTCTCTCTCTCTCTCTCTCTCTCTCTCTCTCTCTCTTTCTCTCTCTCTCAAGCATGGATGTTTTGTTATAGAACTTGAGTAGAGAATATTGAACTCTTCTACTTAATAAAACAAACGGAGGTTCTGAATCACCTCCTATAAGTCTAGTGTGCAAGGCCAGAATTTGACAAATGAATCATGTAATCTCAGTTTTCATGTCTTCTTGATGATTTTCTTTTTCTTCAGAAAAGCAGATTTTGTTATCCAATTTCATGGTTGGGGGACATGAATCTGACTTAAAAATTTCCAGAGTTGGAGTTTTTGCTAGAATGGTGTGAATTTTCACAAAGTCCTCAGGCTTTGACTCCAGAGACCCCAACTTTTGTTCTATCATGACTGATGCCTTCGAGCTTCAGGACCATGGTTTATGACTCCCTTCTAACTGAGACTTGGGCACCTCACGCGAGTTGCGAAGCCTCTCTTTGCCTTCCTTAGCTTTGTCATTCTGGACATGACAGCCAGCTTGGGGCTGATGAGATTTTTCTGCCAGATTTCTTGTCATAAATTTGTGTTCACAACTCATTTGCCAGATAAATAGATCTCGACTGCCAGCCTGCTGTGAGAGTCATTCCCACATCTTCTGTGATCTGCTCGTAATTTCCACCCAAAGCAGGCACCTCACAAACCAGGAAGGGTAGGATGTTGGAAAGGACAGTGTGTGTTTGGCGTATTGTAGGTCAGTCTCAGAGGCAGCTTTGTTGTAGTCTGAGAACACTGATGTTTCTACAGTGTAGGTGGGGATGTTAATAGGCACTGGTTACCTAGAGACCAATAAAAAGCCCCGGGTTGCTTCAAGCCTATTCTCGCACCAATCAACCCTAATCTGTGCTTCTGAAATCCTTAAATGCCCTGAGAAGTGGAAGTATAGACAAAGGACCTGAACTTGTGTTGCCCGAAAAACAGAACATCACAGAGGGATCCAAAACACTCTTATTTCTTACAGGGATTTTTACTTTCTTCTTGAATTACGAAGGCTGGATGGGAGACAACCCTGGAAGTGTTCCCTATTAGCAATTAAAGAATGCCAACATCTAGTCGTTTAACAACTACTTCTCTGCAAAGAGAAAGACTTGTCAGAGGAGGCAATTTGAAGGAAGAAAAGGAAAAGTTATCTGGAAATCTCCTTTGCATTATAATTTTCAGTTTTAAATACAATTAAACTGGAAGGTTTAATTTATGCTCCTGAAATAATCAATGGCTCAATTATTTAAACATAGAGTTCCCAAAGTCTGTGTTCTGCAAGCTGTTAAGATATAAAGTTGGAGCAAATTTATATTCATTAATCCTTCTTTTTAGAAACAGAAGAAAATGGAAAATGAAGTGCTTTTTGTCCCTCTGTTGACAGTTCTGGCAAAAAGCGCATCTTAAGGTCATATGGGTTGTAGCAGTGTGCTAAATAAGGTTGGTGGATTTTTCTACGTTAAATTGTGATTTTGGTGTCCTTGAGCCTTTGCTCCCCATTAACAATTGTAAATTAGTGCCCAAGACACATTAAGTATAAAAGTCATAGCATCATTTAATCAGCTATTAATTAAAAGAAAGAAGAATTGCATGGCAATTTTCTGTATTTAAATAACTTGGTCAGAAAAGAGAGAACCTGCAAGCCTGGGAAGTTTGGCATTACTGTCTCTCTGAAAAAAAGGTTTAGAGATTTTTTTTGAAAGAATGTTTTGCAAGGGGGCATATTTTTCACTCCTTTAAATCTTTATTTTGGAACAATTAAGTACAGGGAAATTGTAAAACTGATGGAGAGGTCTGGTGCAACCTTTGTCACTTTCTTGCAATGGTAGCCTGTTAGACAACTATAGAGTAACAACTGACTGAGAAAACTGAAGTTGGGCTAAGGAATGCAAAGTTCTGTGTCAGCTTACCATATGCACAGAGGCACATGAGTATCACAGCCCGCAGTGGGCTATAGTGCTTCCCTGTGTCCCTGCTATACTCATGTTCACTCTGCCTTTTCCTCTCCCCCAGTACTCCTGTACGTACACACACACACACACACACACACAACACACACACACACACACACAGAAGCACACACACATGCACACACACACACACACACACGGTATACACACATATTTGATTTAAAAGTTCATAGGAGAGGAAAGCAGAGGAGGAAGTCTTTGGAAAGGGACAAGGAAGCCATAGGAGTGGAGAAGAACGTAAGGTGATGAGAGTGGATATGACCAAAGTATATAAATATATGTGTATGAAAAAACATAGTAAGACATAATAAAAGCAGTATACAGCAAACCAGTAGCCAACATCAAAGTAAATGGAGAGAAGCTGGAGGCAATCCCATTAAAATCAGGGACTAGACAAGGCTAGCCACTTTCTCCCTACCTATTCAATATAGTACATGAAGTTCTAGCCAGAGCAATTTGACAACAAAAGGAGATCAAGGGGATACAAATTGGAAAGGAAGAAGTCAAAATATCACTATTTGCAGATGATACGGAAGTATATATAAGTGACCCTAAAATTTCCACCAGAGAACTCCTAAACCTGATAAACAGCTTCAGTGCAGTAGCTGGATATAAAATTAACTCAACCAAATCAATGGCCTTTCTCTACACAAAGGATAAACAGGAGGAGAAAGAAATTAGGGAAACAACACCCTTCACAATAGTCACAAAAAATATAAGATAC
>NC_034601.1:76796686-76802787 GCF_900095145.1 Mus pahari
CTGCATATATAGCAGAAGATGGCCTAGTTAGCCATCGTTGGGAAGAGAGGCCCCTTGGTCTTCCAAACTTTATATGCCCTAGTACAGAGGAACACCAGGGCCAAGAAGTGGGAGTGAGTGGGCAGGGGAGCAGGGTGGGCATGGTAGCATGGTGGGGGATAGGGTATAGCATTCATTCGGGATAGCATTTGAAATGTAAATGAAAAATATCTAATAAAATAATTAAAAAAATAAGAAAATGTCATTGTGAAATTCAATATTTTATATGCTAATTATGTATATTAGGTAAGAGAACACATGCATACCCTCCTAAGCAAAAAGGTCCATAGAGCTTCTAGACTGGTATATATACACTGAGGTGTGGGAACAGGAATGTGTCCAAAATAGGCATTGTTAAAGGCCTTAGCACAACTGACACCAGGCTAGAAGCATTATACAGGCTTTGAATCTCTTCGCATGACAGTAACACCTGCCAAATCTACAGCAAAGATCAAATCCATCAAAGTCCATAGTTCTGGGAAAGTCCCTAAATATAGGAAACTTGCTTTTTGGCTTCTGTAGTTCTGCTTCCTGCTAACTGTTTTCCCGAACTGTGGTGTGTCAGTCCAGGATGTGGACGTTGTGTTTAAAAGCTCTCCTCAAGAAAGGCTGACTAATAAAGACTAATAAAGACTGGCTTTGAACCTGCATCTGTCAGAGTGGGCTTCTCTGGAGGATACTTTGCAACTGGAACAAAGCCCTGATCGGGTCAGGTCCCCTCCCTAACACTTTAAGCATCATTCATTTGGCTCCTTCTGGTAATCAATAATAGCAATAACATTCATTGATAACAGCAAGTAAGTGTTTTGGGAGTCCTGAGAGTTGTTCCTACAAATGCCCAAGCCCCATAGTGGGAGAGTGGGGGTGCTTTAGCTTTGTAGCCAGGGCACAGAGGACACAGAGGGGTGCTGGTAACCTGAGACCTGGAAATGTTCACCTGGCATCTGAGATGAGGAAAGATTGTGGGACTGAGTGCTTCCCCAGAGGAACCTGAATGAAGCTAATTCCAATTCATTAACATTACTTAATGTCACAAAGGCATGCCATTGTAGACAACAGGACATAGTAGCACACATTTATCTCTGGATCTGGACTGGAGGCTGAGACAGAAAGAGCAAAGTTCAAGGCCTGTCTGTGCTCCACAGAAAGTCAAGACAGCATAGGTGAGCTAACGACACTTGTCCTCCAAATAAAATTTAAAAATAAGAGTGAGCTTAGGTAAGATAGGGAGAACAATTTAGCATGGGTGAGGCCCTGAGTTCAATCCCTAAAAGTATGTGCATGTGTGTGTATTAATATGTGTGTGCAAAAGAGGAATAGAAACTCTTATTTTTTTTGTTCTGTTAAAAAAAAAAAAGAAAAAGAAACAGTGCATATTCATGGAGTTATCAAGTGCCCATTCTTTATTTCTACCAGTAGATGCTGGCCATTTGCTGATAATGAAAAAATAAAACAAAACAAAAGCCACGGCCACCACCACCACCAAAAATAAAAAAACCCTTAAAACAAAATAATTGATTAAGGGTTTGTAACAAATAACACTTTATAGTCAAGGCTGCAAGTGTATTTTAGGAGCTCTAATGATAACGGGAAACTTGGTTATAACAAGACTTAGAGGTAATGCTTTCTGCTCCCCAAATAGATTCCCCTGTGTAAAGTACAGTCTGATTATACATTGTTCTGATAGTATTTATAATGCACTTTCTTTCCTAAGCTCAGCTTTACCACGGCAATTTAGTACAGACATCTTGACACTATTTTTCCATTAAGTGATATTTATGTAAAATAGTAAATATGAAGAAATTGTGTAATAGTTCCTTTCCTCTCTGACATGACTCAATTTGCAAATGCGCATCATAATACAATATTTATGATTACTCTGTGTGGTAATTTAATGACATCAATCACTATGAGACAGAAGAGTAAAGAGAAGCCATTAAAAGGGAACGGACCACCTGAGGCTATAAAGCATCAGCAATGATGTCTGTTAGGAGAAGCCTTACACATAGACATAGGAACTTCTAAGAACTACATAGCTGTTGTGAGAGTCTCTCTCTCTCTCTCTCTCTCTCTCTCTCTCTCTCTCTCTGTGTGTGTGTGTGTGTGTGTGTCTAAGTCCCCATGACAAACCACAGAACAGTAACACCAGAGTTCACTGGGGGAACCAATGAGTTTATACAATTATTTATAGAGTAATCAGTGAGTGGTAATGGGGAGGAACTTGGGAGACCATAAAGAAGCCACACTGGAGGGTCTGAATCCAGCATGGATACTGGGGGAGACAGAGCCCCTTCCCTCATTCTTCCCGGCTTGTTCACTTCTGGCTCCTCTCAGAGACCATGTGCAATTAGGGTAGATTGTCTTCAGCTGGCTGGGCAGAGGGTCCTATATTTGGATAAGGGCTCTTTAACCATTCCACCTTTTCCTTCCCTGAGGGAAAGCCAAGAGGCAATAAGCCTTTTTGCAAGAGAACATAGCTGAAGTCATGATGGCGACAGCATGGCTGGAGAAGAGTCCTGTGTAATGATAGCCAGAGATAAATTGTTTCGAAGAGAGTGCTTCGTGGAAGAAACAACCAAATTTTAAAAAGAATAAATTTAAAATGAGTTCATTTCTTATTCTAAGAAATTACAAGTGAGTTAAGTGGTTCAATCTTTTCTTGGGGAAAGAAATATTAAATGCTCCAATTTATTTATGATAATCTATATATGAAATGACAGGGCAATGAAAGAAATCTTATTCCAACAGCAGAAGAAAGTAAAATACAGACATAAAAGGAATAAAGTATGACACAATTCCCCATTAGAATATTCTAATTTCCCAATAACCTTGGAGTTTTGAGCAACGTATTACAGTAATATCTTTCAAAGCCAATATTTTAGCAGAACATTTTAGTAATTTATGATAAGATAGATAATTTAATAAAATTTCAACTTGCCTAACTTAAAGGGGGTGAATACATTTTCTTCTATGATGCTTTACTAAATCATCACACTATTGCAAGAATAGGAAAACAAGTGGCTGGAGTCATACCTCAGCTTTCGAAGAGGACCCAGGTTCAGTTCCCAGCACCCAAAAGTGTCTGCAACTCTAATGTCAAGGACCCACAGCCCTCTTTTGGCCTCCACAGACACCTTCATGAATGCGGTGCACATATATACATGCAAGCACATACACCTTGGAAGACAAGCTAATGGAGAGCAGTTTTCAGTTCTAACAGTATTTACTTGCATAATTTACAAAAATAATCATAGGGTCTCAGAACTACATTCTTATATTATTTTCTCTATGGCAAGATATATATATATATATATATATATATATATATATATATATATATGTGTGTGTGTGTGTGTGTGTGTGAATATCATATTAAAGACTGCGATGCCAAATGGTTTAGTTATTACTATTGTTCTGTGAATAAATATCAGTGACGGCTAAATTTTCCTGATTTCCCCAAATGTTATTATTCTGAGAATAACAGAGATCAGTTACTAAAATTCCCTAGGGGTTAAGTGCTAAGTGAAATCATTAAAGGGATTTGCGAAGGAGGAAGAGGAGGAGGGGGAGGAAGAAGAGGAGGAGGAGGAGAATCAGTATTATTATTTTCTTGGCATGTTTTTATTTCCACTGACTGCAGGGTGGAGAATTTAAAATCCACACTCAGATTCACAGTCATCTCCCCTGCCAAAGCAGCAGGCTTTCATGGCCTAAAGCTGAAAGGTCTAATAAGGCCCCCAGGCTTGAGTTGATGCGGCAGAATGAAGTCATTCCTGAAAGAACCGCAGGAGCAGGTGTTGGATCTTTATGGGATAATGAGCCTGTGAGCCTTGCTCAGAACTTGCTTAGGTGGCTCTGCCAGCAGCTCGACTGACTATACATTCAAGCCTGGCCACTCTCCCCAACAGCCGTGATGCTCTTCCTGGACCCTGTCTGTGCCTAGACTAACCTGTGATGGATCACTGACTACTGAGGCTGTCTCCTGCCTATGGTTTGCCTGACTCTGATATTTACCCTCTGGATTCCACTCTTCTGAGCTGGGCACTGCCCAGACCTGGCAGCTGATACCTTGCCACACTTCTCTCCTGATCTTGCTCTCAGCCTTACCTCTGCCAGCCCACTGTGATGGACTGGGGTTGCCATTTTGACTTCTTCCTATGATCCAGTATCATTCTCATTAATGTTATTCATAAAGTAATCCACTCTCCCCAGAACACTGTCTCATGTTCTCTCAGGATAGACAGATATAACTATGTGCAAATTGTTCCTGAGGTTCTATCTTACTATTATCTATGAAAAAAAACCAACACACTATTTTTATCTTGTCTCATTTCAATAGGAAACAGTTCCAGAAAAGGAACGTGATTAGCCAGCGAACAATCTCCAGATCAATACTTTTAGCCAAAGCCAGGTTACACTGAGTGACCCAGCTTGCGTTACTTACTTGTCTTCTTGCTGTTTGGAACCACAGAGTTAGAAGGAGAAGTGGTAGGAGAGTGGATCAGAAGCAGAAGCAAGAGAATTGTCAAGCACAGGCATACGTGTTCATGTACACTGTAGGGTGGTGTAGTTGGTAATACCAAAATTGTAGTAGGCTGACTCCTTGGGTGAGAAGATTAGGAAAACCTTCAATGGCATTTTAGAGACTCTGACACTGGGAAGGAAAGGAAACAAGGGAAGAGCTCCCATTAGAGTGTAGACTCATGGATGGTAGATTACATGCAGAACATCGAATAAAAGAATTGCCCAGTAACTTGGGAAAGAATACAGAAGGTTCAGCTTGACAACAGCATTGTGCCATGGAAGAGATTGGGGAAGGGTGGGCGGTTCAAGAGTAGAAAATTCACCAATGGCTGTCTTTGAATCATCAAATCAAACTCTCCAAAACTTATTGTAAACATCTGCTATGTTTATCAGGCAACAAAGCTTTTGAGTAATCCCAGCATTTAAATGTCACCAAGCCTGGAGGTAACATGTATCTTACGGTGGAAAGTAGAATGTAAAGATGCTCCTGTGTGGCTATGAAGTTTTAGGATGCATTTAGTCTATCAGATTTTTGTTTTTGATCTCTCAAAGAGAACTTTGTGCTCTAATTCTTTTATTGGAAAAACAAGAAGAGTTGGACTAAGGAAGTGGTCACAGGGAGGCCAGGGCACAAACTTGTCCACCTTGCTTTTTAATAGTCTGATTTTAGTCAAGTGTATTTTCCAAAGGCGATTGTATATTTAGAAGACACATCTATTTTTAACTGTATTCAGTAGGATTTTTAGGATAACAAGCATGTAGCAACAGGAACTTTGCTTTGGTCTTAAAATCTATGACCTCTTAACTGACCCCGAAACTGTGTGTTTACACTTCTGTGAACATAAATTAAAAATTCATCTTTGAGATATAATTAGGTAACACCATGCAGTCTGATCTTGCTACCCAGATCTTTGTTCAGTCCCCATCTAATTGGCTTAGAGATATTTGGGGTTCCCTACAATTTCCCAGAATATGATTAATTAACAGATATTCTACTTTAGCAATATTGTTGTTGCAGGTCAGCAAAGGAAAGCAAAGTAGATGGAGAAATCTTAACCTCATAAGCACTAAAATAATAGATTGGAACAGAATTAAATTTCAAAGTTGTGATTAATTATAGAGCAATAGGAACAAAATTCAAATACATTGACTAGTTGTAATTCAAACTGTATTTAATCACACAATTCTTTGGCAATATCTCCAATTCTGAGAGGGAAAAGTATCTCTTTTCAATAATTATTATCTCACTTATTCTCAAAGTAAGAAACAATCTTGTATATGGAAATGTGATAACCATAAAGGAAGTAATAAATATTTCATATGAGTAATTATGATTGTATTTTATCAAATTATCTAGCCAATGTAGCCAATCCTTTCATCTTCTATCTCTCTGTCTCCATTCTCTCTGTCTGTCTCTGTCTCTCTACCTGACTCTGTCTGTCTGTCTCTGTCTCTGTCTCTGTCTCTGTCTCTGTCTCTGTCTCTCTCTTTCTCTGCCTCTGTCTCTCTCTCTCTCTCTCTCTCTCTCTCTCTCTCTC
>NC_034601.1:76803117-76808595 GCF_900095145.1 Mus pahari
TCCATCCAATAGCTGACTGTGAGCCTCCACTTCTGACACACTGTAATTTAAGAGCCATCTTGGTAATGTACCACCTACCTGTAATTCCTGCATTTAGGAAACACAGGCAGGATGATTCTGAGTTTCATGCCAGCTTGGGCTACATACATATTGAGATCATGTGTATGTGTATGTGTATGTGTATGTGTATGTGTATGTGTATGTGTATGTGTATGTGTATGTGTATGTGTATGACAGAGCAGCGCGGGTGGAGGGAGAGAGAAAGACAGAGAAACAGAGATAGACAGACAGAGATAGAAAGACAGAGAGAGATAGAGACAGGTGGAGAGACAGAGACAGACAGAGAGAATGGAGACAGAGAGATAACAGATGAAAGGATTGGCTACGTTGGCTAGTTAATTTGTTCTAGTTCTGTACATCTGAGTCCATCTGGTACTGACTTCCCTGGGTTCTGAAACAGCTTACAGGCAACCTGAATCCCTGAAAGCATCCCTGGAATTTTCTTTTGGCCTGGGGATCACCAAGGAAGGTCAGCAAGCCCCAGGGATCTTCCTCCTCACTGCTGAGATTACAATGATGTGTTACTATGCCAAAGTTACACGGATTCTGGGATTGGCCTCAGGTACTTAAGCTGGCAAAGCAAGCGATGAGTGAGCAGAGCCATCTCTCCAGGCCCTCATCCCATGATTCCTGGCCTTTGTGCTTCCTTTGTACTACTGCCATAGAGAGATAATATTCCCAAGGAATGTCCCCAAATCCCATAGGACTAGAGAAACACAGCCTGTGCTCTCGAAATATTCTGTGACCTAACTAAGGCATGGTCCCTTATAAAGTAACACTAGTTACAAGGAAAGAATCATTTCTTTGGGGAGACTGATACATTAGCATCCAGGTCCCTGTTATAGTATAAAAAGTATAGGCATGCACATGGTAGTCTATACTTCCCTTAGCGAACCCACATACAAATAGTATTTTGTGCTTTTTGTTGGAGTATATTGACTGAATGTTGTCTCAAAGTGGGCCTACATGTTTCATTTGTCTCATATATTTTTATTTGGTTGGAAATTTTAAGCAGATAAGATGGATTGCTACACACCAGTTCTACCTGATATTTGAGGTAATAATACATTAAACATTTTCATTAAATCAGAACCTAAGGATGAGTTAATTTAAGGTAAAAAAAATCAAGGAAATAGAAATCTATAGAAGCATGAAAGGATACAAAGCGTGAAAGGATACAAAGCTATTTTAAAAGCACAGTGTTTAGCATGCTAGCTCCTCTCTGTATGGTGAACAGTAGAAAGGTGATTGACTAATGGCTGCCAATGAACTCACACAGAGATTAGCTCATGGTCAAGAAAGAGGCTTTGACCCACAGCTGGGAGGGGTGGCAATAGATGTTAGGTGCCAGGGATCAAGCTGTGTTTTCAAAGGACGCAAGCAGAAGGAAAACTAGATCACAAGGAGGAAGAATGGAGACAAGACAGCCCATCTGCCAGGAGGCTGGAGTGAGGTTAGTATAGTGGTTCAAGGTGGGGTGGTGGTGTCCCCAGAAAAGATATGTTAACATTCAAATTCTCAGACTCTGTGAACGTTATACTGTTTGGAAACAGCCATTTGCAGATACAGTTAGTTTAAGGATTTTGAGGCATTGTGCTCATTTGGGGCAATCTGGTGAGTCACTGAGTCCTGCATCAACGATCCACATAGGGATACACAAGGGAGGTGTCACAGACATAGAAGAATGATCATGGTCATCAAAGTGTGCTATAACAAGTATCTGTATGGTCCAAGGACTGACATTAGCCCCAGAAACTAAACATCTAGGGTAGAGAAATGGTTAAGGGGTGTGGGGTTCTGTTTGATGTCTGTTTTGAGGCTTCTGGTCCCCAGAGCTTTAGGAAGAACACTTCTGACTCTTTAAAAAAGAAAGACTTCTTTATGGCAATTTGTCATGTCGGCTATGCGTAGGTAGTAGTATAGTAAGGCAAGGGAAATGGTTGGAGGAGGAATCAGTGCAGGTCAGTAGGGATTCTGAGCAAGCCCAGTAGAGCAGGATGCTATTGTATGCACGAGGGAGTAGCTGGAAAGATGTCCGAGAGATCAGGCAGGCAGGGAAGATAAGCAAGCAGATCAGACCGGTTAGAGGCAAGTGATGGTTTTTGAGTGGTAGAAAGCAAAATTAGAAAAGGAATACAAATACTGAGAACACAGGATTTTCTTGAAAAAAGTATGAGTCCACTGCAGAGTAGTGAGTGATTCTATGATAGAGCAGGGAGAATTTATACCCTGTACAAATGGATCAATGCCCCTGTCAGCTGAGGTGCACATAACTAAAACTGCATGCAGGGTTAATCAGGAGCGGCTTATTCCTCACAGTTATGTAGGCTGGAGAATTCAGGGCTAAGTCACCTGCTCGCATATGGCTGCTTTCTCTCTGTGTCTTCGCATGCCAGAGAGGGGAGTCTCTGATGTGTCCATCTCCCCCTCTATTTACTCATGTCGCCATGGGGTTCTAGCCTATTATTCTCATTTAAATCTGTCAAAGGCTTCAGCAATTTAGTATCATCCTAATGACGCCACACATTGTAAGCTGCATTTCTATGGAGAGGTAAATAATTCATTTTATAACAAGGTGTTTGTTGACCTGCAGATGAAGTGTTGACCACACAGGGGTAGCATCTGGGACAAGTTCTGAGATAGTCACCTGAAAGAAAAATAACACTGCTCCTGGAGAGCCTGTCTGTGTAGAAATGGATGGTGGCAGGATGGCAGGTGGTGCAAGGGACAGGTATCATTTGTAGATGTCAGCAAGCTTGTTCATTCAGTAGAAGAGAGGCTCTGCAGCTATAACAGGGGCCAGAGCAGCCAAGCTAAGCATGTGTCAGGAACTGAACTGCAGTCCTGAGTGGTGGTCCTCTTCTCTTCTCTGTTCACCCCCACCCTGGCTTTCACAGGGTGGGCCAACAACAGTTATCTACATTTCTCTTACAAATGCATGTGGGCCACTGACTGTTGCTTTTGGGAGATGCTTCACAAGATATCTGAAATGTTTGCCAATATTGTAGATGAGATACTACTTAAATTCTTTTGAATAATCGAGACTTATCAGACTTAAAGGTTAAGTGTGAGTCAAAAACTCATACATTTGAGCCACTAGATGAGAAATGCCTCCTTCAAACAGGGAATGAGGGTAGCTGTGGCTTGCTCGTCTAAGAAGCTTCGTGTTTGTTCTATGTGAATAGACTCTGAAAGCAAAGGACATTTACTGCTAATAAATGCTAGTGAGAGAAACCTTTGCTTAGAACAAAGTCAACAAGGAGGCAAATGGCTGCCTTTCCATTCCTTGCACTGCTCCAAGGACGTGCAAACTACAGGGTTTGGTGCATGTGGTTCATCTCATCTCTTCTGATTGTGAGAGGATGTTTTTACAGAGAACTTTGTAAAATATCATATGCGGGTTCCACTTTTATTTCCCGTGTCAAAGGAGAAGTCTGCAACCAGGTCCATGAAATGACCCAGGATGGGGAGCAAGGACTGAAAGGCTCCTCTTCATTCTCACACTCTGTCCCTCCCCTCCCCTCACACTCAACTATCTCAGCCTCATTTTCTTCATCTGTGTGCAGTGGACATTATGAATCTCAGTTTCATCTTGTCATCTGGATGGAAGGATCCCCACATTAGACTAAATAAAAATCTGACCACTTATGCATTATAAGAATTAATGTCAGGATTATGTGCCTCTCTAAAGGGGCACATAATTAATGTAAGAATTCTAATGCTTAAGAACACACAGAGATGGGGGAGGGAGGAGAGGAGGGGAAGTAGAGAGGAGGGAAGAGAGAGGAGGGAAGAGAGAGGAGTGGTGGATAGTATTAATAAGTATCAAGGAATAAATATGTTTTACTGAATGTGGAAAGAAACCACACCACCACACCACAGAGGACTTTGTCTTGTCTGTCCCAATGTCTCAATGCCTCAGGGTAGAGCAGAGTATGTGTAACAATAACTAAAAAACAAAAGCAGTCACAAAGTGCACCAATCCAAGATATCAATAGTGCCTTGTTCTTTGCATCCTGAACAAGTAGCAAAGGATTTTTAAACCACAGCATTGGCTTCTACAATGAAACTGAAATGAAATCAGGCAGTATGCCTGAGAAATATAGAATTATCTGCTTAGGGAAGCAAAATCAAAAAGCGGAATCAAAATAAAGATACCATGGACACTCTACAGTTGCCCCGGATCCAACCCACAGCAAAGGTAGTGTTTTTTTAGAAGAGTCTGTTTCTTGTATACATACAGCAGGTGTCCATGCTATGCAGTTAATCCTAAGTACACAACAGGTGTCCGTGCAATGCATTTAGCTCTCAGTGTGTTTTTTATCTAATAGTGTTTGTAGGCTGCAGCTCACCAGTGAGCTGTAATGAACAATCAAGGGAAGTTCTGTGGTTCAAGTCCTTTCTTCTTCAGGACCAGTTGGAACAGGTGGGCATCTGCCACCATCAGTGAATATTTTATTGACAAGTTTTTCTTTTTACTACTGTTCACATATGGTAGTTGATTTTTGTCAGGATATTTAGAACCTATCCTATGGATGTATTCTGAGAATATATGTGCTGTAGTTAAAAACATCTACTTAATAATTCATTCTGGCTGGGTGTGGTGGCACACGCCTTTAATCTCAGCACTTGGGAGGCAGAGGTAGGTGGATTTCTGAATTCAAGGCCAGCTTGGTCTACGGAGTGAGTTCCAGGACAGCCAGGGCTACACAGAGAAACCCTGTCTGGAAAAAGAAACCAAAAAAAAAAAAAAAAAAAAATCACTCTGAAGGTTAATGAGCCAAGGATAATTAAAGTGGACAGAACTTTGGGAAGATAATGTGATTTTTCACCTTGTTTTCAGAAGGCTCAGTTGTAGAGCTTTATTGGCTTCCAAACTCATAAAAATCCATTCACTATGACACCAGTTCTAATGTCTCTCTGGTAATTTAACACTATTAATGGTACTTTAAGATTCTTAATATAAAAGGGCAATTTGGGGAGAACTTATTTTTCTAGAGTGTTTGGAATCTGTTCCTAAGTGGGGAACCCACTTTTAAATATTTAAGTCCTGCTTATTTTAACTACTCCTCTCAATATACAAGAAGAAATTAATAAACTGTGTATAATCAAAGTAAATCAATCTTTTGTTTGGAAAAAGATGTTTGATATTAGATATTTCTGATAACACTTAAAACACCATTAAACAAATAACTATACATCTCACAATCTACTTTAAGAAGTTAATTAAAAATCAAAATCTTGGAGGGGACCCGCAGCTGGTCCCGATCGTCCTGCGCCTCTCCTGCCCAGGAGGGGTGTTTGCCTGGCGGCTGTCCGCAGGCTGACCCAGCGCCCAACACCTTGCCTCCCCGACCGAGGAGGGGTGTCCGCCTGGCATCCAGCGCCTTTCCTCACCCGAGGAGGGGAGTACGCCCG
>NC_034601.1:76809443-76884416 GCF_900095145.1 Mus pahari
AAAAAAAAAAAAAAAAAAAAAAAAAAAAAAAAAAAAATCAGTTACAACCCCATGCTGCAAATGAAGATAAGCTCCAGCACAAGAATTCAGAGATGCCGGGAAATGGTGCTTCCCAGGGAGCTAAAGATGAAGCTTTGATGACCTCAGTTCTGCACCATGTCACAGCGCAGCCAGGAGCTGGCTGTGCAGCCTCACCAACCTCCACAGCAGTTTCTTTGATTATAAGAAAAAGGCATGGTCTTAACGTTCTTCACTTATGAGGATATTACAAGAACTAAATGAGGGTGTGTGGGCAAGCAGCATGCCCGGAGCATCAAATGCTTGATATACATTAGCTATGATCATTAGCATTATCTTTTGGTTAATTAAGCTGCTAGGATCATGAGCTTCTGAGACAGTTTATTCAGGCAGCCATGGGGCCCAGCTACTCAAGAACTCCTGCTAAGAAGATGAAAGAATGTTCCTGTCTATATAACACCATCTAAGGAGGACTTTCCCTCCTGGAGAAAAAACCATAACTTGACAACAATGTTTCTAACACATTTTTTGGTAGACATTAGGGAGAAATGACATGAGACCACATTAAGAAACTATTTATTCTTGGGGTTAGGTGAAATCAAGGTTCTTCCCCTTCTAAACTGTCCCTGTGCTGTTTGTTAATATGACCAAGGTACAATCATCTTGATATTTTTAACACTAATTGCCATTATTCTCCTATTGCTCTTTTTTAAATTTATTTTTATTAGATATTTTCTTTATTTACATTTCAAATACTATCCCAAAAGTTCCCTATACCCTCCCCCCCCACCCTGCTCCCCTACCCACCCACTCCTACTTCTTGGTCCTGGCATTCCCCTGTACTGGGGCATATAAAGTTTGCAAAACCAAGGGGCCTCTCTTCCCAATGACCACTATCTTCTATTGTTCTTAATAGTGGCTAAATATTTAAACACGCCAATTGATGACACTTATAGATTTTGGTATGTGCCTATGGAACCGCTATCATGACCCTTTGGTTCACTGACGCTTCCTCCCAAAGAGGTATCATTTTGGCTGATGACTTCAGAGTTTACATTCTCCTCTTTATAAAAGTACAGTTATGTATTTGAATAATCTGAATCCTCTGTTTCCGCTGTTGGTTAACTTTTAGTCCTCATCTACTAATTTTACTTCATCTACGCTGTCCCAGATCACCTTGGTCCTCTGTTGAAGTCATCCTTTTTCTAGTTTTCCTACGTGATGATATTTTTTGACAAATAGGGACTTTCTCTAAATTATTAATCTCTAAGGTCTGGTGTCACCACAGGGTTTTTTTTTTTTTATTAAAAAACTCTATGAATAGTATTTTTAACCATATTAGGCAGTCTAAACCAACTTGGCCAAAGGCTTAGTAAGGGTTCAGAAAAAAGTAATTTCTGAGAAGACATAAATGAAATCTGTAGGGAAAGCTACATCCTCAAACTCAGCCTGCCTAATGAAGGTCTGGGTCCAGTTCGGGTGTAAACTCATAAAGCAACGTGCTTAGCATTTTTGGTAGGACGCTACAATCCGTATCAAGGCACTACCCTGGAGATCTGACCCACATACTCATGTTGTGATTTTTTTTTTTCCATTCTGGAAAGAAAAACAGCCTTAATTAAAAAGTTTCATGGACTCCTGTTGGGTTCATATCCAATGTAAGTGAATGCCCACTTGGTAAATGACCCAGGCCCTCAATGACCATTGGTTTACATTTGTCCGGTAAATAAAGACAGCTTTTTATGTTAATAAAAGTAGATCAAGGTTTACAGCTCATCACCAGAGAAATATTCCTCATCACAGAGTAGTATGCCTGGAGCTTAGAATTATTTCTATGCACTGCATGAGGGGATAAAGAATACTCTAAAATTGTAGTTTGGAAAAAGTCACGGCGGCTCTGAAAATGCTCAGCCCCCCAAGGTTGTAGCAATCTCCACTTGAGGGTTCTCTTTACTTTCATCTTTTAGATTCACACTCAATCGTGACACATGAGGCATATGTCTTAATTCCTTACATTACCAGCCGCGTGAAAACAGATGACTCACGCACCGCTATAAAAGCATGCTTCTGCAGTAGCCAACCTTATGCTGACTGGAGAGAGACTTCAAGTTGATGAGGCAAAACCCAGCAATGTCCCATCCCAGAACATATGGTACCCTGTAATAAGAAACACAGGCCTAAATATAAATCCCAAACAATGTTGCATTGCTGAAGTTAAGCATCTTTATGTCATTGCTCGATGATTGCTTCTGGGATAGCTCCCCTAAATGAATCACTCCTTACACAAATTTCATAATTGAGGGGCTAATTTTTTCCAACTATTTTCTCCTTTATTGTCAAAGAATCAAACACAGAATAAAATGAGGTCAGCTATAGAAATTTCATGGCAAGCTAATGAGAATTATGCATGGACATGAAAATGCCAGACCAAAACCAAAACAAAACAAAAAAAACCAAAGAACATCAACAAAACTTTACTTTATGAAAGACCAAGTTTGATATTAAAAATTCTATACAGTTTCTAAGTTATCCAATAAGCTATAGTAAATGCCCATATTCCTTATGGGATAATATGAGAACACAATATTCTTTTCTGTCTCTTGAGCATCCTTGTTTGTGTGGTGAGCTGCACATATCACATTCTCTTAGAAATGTCAGTGGGGCAACATCCCTCAGTAGGGCAGTTCTGTATTTAGAGTTCAACAGTGTTTGAGCACCTACTATTTGCCTTTGCTTCAGTGGTTTCAGACTCAAGAGTTGTCTTGTGGTACTGATGCAGACAAGTTCAAAGTCACCTCTAATGTGAAGCATCCCGAAGGTGAGGCCAGGGGAAATGTCACCAACCTTTGACATATAAATAAGCTGAAAGTAATAGAACATTGTCAGCAAGACACAGTGTGCAAATCCTCCACTGGAGGGCAGGATTTTTGGAAGGTCAAAGATGTGTGAAATAGCTTATAACATTTGGGAAATAAACTGTATTATATGGCTGCAGCAGCCTGTGCAGTCTAGGGGTGGCAACAGATGGCAGCTAAACATGCAGTCAGGAATTTGATCATGAGGGGATATTTCAGCCCAACAAGAGGATTGCATAAGGAAGGCATAAGCCAATCTGATTTTGGCAGATGCTGTCTTCAACAGTATGCAGTGAGATGAGGAAGCCAGGGAAGCTCACAGGGGCATTTGTACAATTCATGTGCCGCCAAGCAAGAACTAAGTCTGAGGCTGTATTAAGTTGTAGGAAAGGAGGTTGGAGAGACAGAGGAGAAAAATCTGTTTAGTAATGTCTGAGACTCCTGACTGGGGAAGTCTAGGGAATTATCTGCATGCTTTGGTCACAAATTCCAGAGTTCTTTTGAGTATTTATCTAGAAATGTCCCAGTAAACCATGAAATGAATACACCTCTGTCGTGACCTGGAACACACCAAGGATTGCTTTGCCTGCTATCAGATTATATTTTCTGATGATCTTTTTTAGTTTCTGAAAGACAGGCAAAGATTCTTGCAAAGATCTCTTTGACAGCTGTTTGGTAAATATTTCAAACCAGGGAACTGTAACTGAGGGTACAGGGGACATAGAAGCTTGTACCATTGTGTGCATCATCCCCCATAGATGCACACAGTGAACTAACCAATAACATTGGCTCAGCTAGAATCACTTCTGGGCCAAGCGTCAGAGGATCAGGTATGGCGGCATTGCATTACCATAGTAAGTAATGCAAGTCACTGTTCAGTATCACAAATTCTGTTTTAAAAAATGTTGCTTTTGTGGCTTTGTAGAGTTTTGTGCATGTTTGCTTCTTATTTTGTTTGTTTGTTTTGTTTTTCTGTTTTTAAAGCGAGAAGGAAATGAAGATAAATTTGGGTGATTAGGGAGGGGAGGAGGATCAGGGAGGGCTTGGGAGAGGGGAAAACATGGTCAAAATATATTGCATGAAAATTTTCCCAATAAAATATACTGTTGGGGGATCTAAATTAAATGAAGTTCCTACATTGCACTTTATTTTTTAATTGGATTACAATTTTATTCAGAACAAGGGCTGAAGTTCCCATAGTTGCCTGTCAACCCTTCTGTGAAGGGCCTCCCTCCCACCTCTCTGACCTCTACACTAACACAAGTGTAAACACGTAGTCAGATCAAGATAATTGGCTTGGCCATCTCTGCGAACATTTATTACTTCTCTGTGTTAAGAACACTCCAAGCCCACTTTACAAGCTGTTTGGAAGTGCACAATGTTTTAGCGTCAACCATTGTTGTCATATTATGCTGCACAATAAAATAAGTTCCTTTCTTCTTCACCATTATGCCCCTGATTCAACTACACTCTTTTATCTCCCTTCCCCAACACTCTTCCCAGGCTCTGATAATTAATAGCCTACTTTCTGCATCTTGGAGATGAATTCATAAGCCTCCATACGTGAGAACGTGTAACACTTGTCTGTCTTGAGCCTGATTGATTTTAGTTAACATGTCCTCTGACTTCATCCACGTTGCTGCAAATGACAGCAATTTATTCTTTTTCCTGGCTGAATAATATTCATGGCTGTGTATATATCATGTTTCCTTTGCCCATTCTTCTATTCCTAAAAACCTAGATTGGTTCCATATGCTGTAAATTGTGATTTATGCACTTATTTTAATGCCTTTGGATAGCGACTTTCTAGGACACTTCTGAATCATTTCAAATTCATGTTTGTCAGGCTTTGGAGGGAACTTCTATATTGTCTTCTATAATTTTATATGCCCAACCGTCCTGTCTGAGAACCTCATTTCTCCATAGCCTTACCAGCATTTGCTTGCTTGTTTGCTATGTCTTTGATAACGGGCATTTTAACATGGTTGGAACAATAGCGTACACCCTAGATCCCATATGGGCAGGTGGTGTTCTTAAGGTGCAGTGTGGCACCATGATGGCAGCTGAGGAGGAGGATGCCCTAGAGCTGGACATAAGACCTGGCTAAGCCAACCACTACTCACTCATATGGAAAAACAAACAAACAAGCAAACAAACAACAAAAACAAGAGAAATGACATATGCCCTGTTTCCACCTAGGGGGCAGCAAAGGGCAAACACTGAAGTTTGTAAGCAAAGGGCTGGGAGAGGGCTGCTACTAACATGCTTGCTATCTAAGCACAAGGAACTGAATCCCGATTCCTAGAATCAGTGTAAATAAAGCTGTGCATGGCAACAGGTGCCCTTAACCCCAGCTGTGGCGAAAGCAGAAATGAGCATATTCCTGAAGCTCATTGGCCATCCAGAGAAGCCCAGTTTATGAACTTCAGGTTTAATGAGGGGCTTTGCCTCAAACACTAAAGGTACAAAGTAATAGAGGAAGAGTATTCATCATAGACCTTGGACCTCCAAATGCACGTATGTACCTACACAAGCGTGTACATGTGGACCCTATGTGCATGCTTGTAAACAGAGTTCCCAAATGTAGGCTGACACTTAAATGGTAGTAATGGACAATGGTGCTTAATACACAGGAGAAATCTGTTCTGATAATGTAAAACAAATTGGATTTTCACTAGGACCCTAGGGAATGTTACCATGTCCAGGTCTGACAATTCCTTCAGCACTGACATAAGTACCTGCTTATGAATTGATGTTAGATTACTTTATATTTATGGATATATTATTTATATCCATATTATATATAACATCTATATTTATAATTATTTTATATTTATATGAGGAAGATTAATTAAATAATGTAAAGGTCCAAGTTTATAGACCACCAGAGGATGCCTCTGTGCGTTGCTTCTGACTCTCAGTGCACTCAATACTGGAAGTCTGTGAGGGAGGTCTGCAGAGGGATTCCCATCCTGGACAGGCTGGCACATCATAGCATCAACGGCTCATAATTCATGTCTGTTTAGCGCAAGGTATGATGATGAACAAATACTAGGTATTTGAAAAGTCTTACTAGGTTATATTGAAAAATATATAAAAATCTTCTTAATGGTGTTACTTTTTATAGATTTGGATGATTAATGAGTACATTTTTGCTCAATTTCAAAGTAAATGAATTTAAGCCTTTTGTCAGTCCCTTCAAGGTGGTTGACGATGATAAAAGGTTAATATTAATAACAGCAGTAACTATATCCAATCTTCCAGGTTTCTATATTTGGAAAGGTATTATAAAGAGCACAAAAGAAATCTCTTGGGCATATTCAATTAAAGATACAGAAATATGTGTACAGATGTGATCTGTTCCAATCACTTACAAAGTGACCAAGGAGGCTGGGCAGTGGTGGCACACGCCTTTAATCCCAGCACTTGGGAGGCAGAGGCAGGCAGATTTCTGAGTTTGAGGCCAGCCTGGTCTAAAGGGTGAGTTCCAGGACAGCCAGGGTTACACAGAGAAACCCTGTCTCTAAAAACAAACAAACAAACAAACAAACAAAACCCAAAAACCCCCAAAAACCAAAAAACAAAAACAAAAACAAAAAACCAAAGTGAGCAAGGGGCCTCTCTATGAGCACTTCATCTGCTCTCTGTGGTCCACCATTTCTTATGAAGAAGACAGTGCATTCGCTCTGTGTGCATCTGCATTCAGCAGCAAGGCTTTTACATAGTGAGCTAATTGTTTGCTCTGTGAAAACTCCCCCTGCCACTGGACTAAAAGATGTTTCTTGCTGCAAGTGGCTATATTGTATACACTAGCCAGTAGGGATATCTTCAAAGTCACTCAAAGGCCACAGACAGGGAGCGTAAACTATTCTAGATCATAAACTAACAGTGTTAGGCTAATCAACATACAGAATACAGATGAGAATCTTCTAACTAAATCTTGTCATGAAATTTCCTATTGTCTTGTTGGTCTCTGTATCTTGGCTGTGTTGCTCAAAGAGGATGGACTCAGCCAGGCCAGACATCAATAGACACAGTCAGACAGGCTCTGAAAGTCAGATGGCACATAGATAAAGAGATAAAGCCTTTTACAGGTTCACTGCACCAGCGTTTTGAAACATGCCAAGTGCTGGCCTTCCAAGCTAAGGGACAGAGCCCAGTGTGGTGTGTTTTGCAGCTGTATATAGCACTGTGATATGATGGGTTGTTTTGCTAAGTGGCTGCCTCTTTGTTTTAACTTACGGAAACCGTACACTACTGTCTTCACTCAAGGTTATGAGTTACTATTCCCCACCTCCCGTGCAAAGGATTGTAACCTTGAGAAAAAAGTTGTTTTTCTTCTTTTATTCTCTTTAGAATGCTTCTACTATCTTCTACAATAAAAAAACAGTACTCAGCCAGATGGCTACAGTGCCAAGTTGAGGGCACATTGGAAAGGGTGTTTGGTATAAAAAGATTAGTAGCTATGTAAAAATAGAATTCCCAGATCTCCTCCTTACCCCAACATACCACATCTCACACCATATATACCACACACACACACACACACACACACACACACACACACACACACACACACTATACACATCACACACATTCTGCTTGACTAATGAGTGCAGCTGAACTTGTTTCCTTTCTTATTTCTCACTTTTTCTGCTCCTCTTCCAACTCCAGTTGTACCATTTGCATTGAGCCTGTATCAGAACTCACCAAACTACAGCCCAAGGCCAGAATTTTAACCAGCTGCCTGTTTTTGAATGTCCAGCTAGCTATCAAGATACTTCACATTGTTAAGTAGTCATGGTGATTCAATTTACAATAATATTTTGTCAAATTAAATTTTGGTGTTCCTAAATAAATTTGGGGGATGAATTTTATCCTTTACTCGTGCATTGATTATGATGTCTTTGGAGCGAGAAGGACAGGGCTGAATAATTACACCCTGGAGTACACAAACTCTACAGCCTAAATGGTCTGCTATTTGGCCACATAACATACAGAGTTGTCAAGCTCCAGTGTGTATAATTAACACCCTTGAAGTTGGCAGTATGTGGCTGTGTACCACAGTTCTCCCATCAAACATCTGTTATCCTAAGAGATGTTTTTGTCACTCAAGCATTCTTGTTTTTCCAGAATCTGAACCAGTTGAGAATATCTTTATTAACATCTCCACTCACTACTTATTCTTCCCTTGGTACCACTTTATCAGCCCTGTCTGTGTCCGTGTTACTCTGCTCTTTACCTACTGATATTTAATACTGACAACCAGGCTCAAATAATACTCTCATTGTGGCAGTTTAGAAATGTGCTAAGCTAATGTGAGTTTCTGCTTCAAGGAATTTGCATGCTACTTTGAACTTCTCCGACACTCTTTCTATATCCTGACTTCCATGGCCTTTAGTTATGCATTCAACTCCTATCTACTGGTTAATCATATAGTCTGTAAGTTTTATGACTATACTTGGTCACCTTTACACTTTTAAGGGTGTTTCAGATATGTGCAGTCCTATACAGTTTCCATTGGCAGTGACTGTGTCTAGACTTCATGCCAACCCTTGGTGAGCTCACAATTCCATGCTTCAGTTGAAGGTCCCAAGGAATGCCAGTAGCATTGTAAAAGACACATCAGTAGTGTAATTAAAGGTGCTGAACAAATGGGGTTTCATATGAAGCAGATGAGTTTGGAGAGGCATGAGTTCAAATATGAATCCAGCAGATACCACACTGAAGACCAGCTAGACTCTAAAATAGAAGATCATTATCATGAATTAGAGGGAAACCACTACAGAAACTTATTTGAATGGACCCTAAATACTGAGGATTCCTGAAGTTATTCTTGCTTCTACTTATACATATAACCCAGAGTCTGAAGATTAGAGAAACTGGTGAAGAATAAAACCTGTCCCTAGCTATAAGTGAATATGAGGGACACAGAGGAGAGAATCAAGCAGAGGATAGAGAAGGACAAAGTGGGAACAAATGACTTGAACACTAGCTACTTATCAGAATCCATGATATGACTATTACAGTTTCTCATGACATGTGTGCAGTAACTCTGTAAAGAAGCTGAAGTCACCTGTTCTATAGACAAAAAAATTACAGGTTAGCAGAGATTAAGTAATTGGAAGAACTGGTAAAACCAGACATACATGAACCTAAACTAAATCTGGAATTAGCTTTCCACTATAGTGTTAGATACTTCATTGATAAATGCTACTAAATGAATAGGATGCTAAGGGCTTGCGAGGATACTACATAGAATACCTGACAATGTTACTTCTTTCATCACCACGTTTTCTTAACTTTTTCTTTGTTAGATAGCTTACATATCTTCTATAGCTGGCCCATGAAGGTTACAACCTATACATTTTCTGTTATATGGCCCACAAAACACAGGGTGTATTTTTAAAAAATTATTAGAGTTGAGCATGGTCCCAATAAACTGATGCAGAGAAATCATGAACTCAGGGCAAACCTGGGATAGATAAGGAGACCTGATCTGAACAAAGAATCAATACATAAAACAAAATAAAGGAACATAACTAGTACTTGGAGAACTGCTTTAGATCTCTGGTCATCAATGATTGGACAAAGTATTTACACTGACTTCCAAGGCTTCTGTCAGTTTGTTCATTAACCTTAGGGTCTTCTCAGGCAATCAGTGACATTATGCACCCTCTTACAGAAAGTCGTATGTTCACTCCTATCTCTGAACTCAGAAATAATCTTTTTTCCTTCACCAACTATGTTCTCCTATAATATTTTACGGTGCCATTCTTGATCTGAAATAGTACTTGTGTACATGCTAGAAACTTCAAGAAGCATACTGCAAACTTCCAATCATTTTGACTCATTACATACACCTCACACAAGTGGATTATAGTGCCATTTATACAAAACCAGTGGTTTCGAAAGTGCTAGGTACCACCAGTAATGAAGAACGGAAATATAACTTTCTTAGGCCCTGTCGTGATCTTAATGAAATGTCCCACATAGTCTTGGGTATTTGAATAGTTGGTCCCCAGATGGTGGCTCTGCTTGGGTAGGTTTAGGGGGTGTGGGCTTGCTGGAGGAAGCCTGTCATTAGGGGTGAGCTGTGAGGTTGATAAGTTATGTGTCACTTCCAGTTTGCTCTCCGCTTCCTGCTCCAGCTGCGGTGCCCAGCTGTTGCCACGCCCCCTTTCCTTTGACCTTGATGGACTCTTATCCTTCAGGAACATAAACACCAAATCAACTTTCCTTTCTAAGACTCACTGTGCTCCTCATGTCTTATCATAGCGATGGAAAAATATCTAAGACAGGCCCCTTCATCTTTCCAGTTCTTTCCTTCAAAAGCTTATTTTGGAAGATATTAAAGTCAGATCCTGAGGTGGCTGTTCTCATGTCACACCTCCTTCTGATGCCATTATTTCCAATTCAGGCTACTCGCTCTTCCATCTATAATTCTATGGAATGAAGTAACTCTTAAGAGGTGGGAGAAGTTGGCATGACTGAGTTTGTGCCGCTCCCTCCCCTCCTTTCTCTTTCTTCTTTTCTGCCTTTCTTTTAAATGGTGCAGGATCTCACTGTGTAGCTCTGAATGACCTGCTTGTTTTAACTGCCAGAGTGCAGAGATCTTGCGAAGATTGGAGGCGAGCAAGCACTTTTCCCTGCCAGTCCTATGGAAAGTGTCATCGGCATGCAACCTCATTTTCAGGCTTTAACAAAACTCTACCTTGATTTGCATCCTAGGTTCATGGATGCTGCCAAGAAGTTCTATTCAAAGCCCTGCATAATTTCTTCTACTGCATAATTTACATTGTTGCAAACAGTCTGGGAGCTTGAAAGCAGTTTGAACTGAAGGGCAAACCATATTGAGGATGTTTTAAATGACATTAAAAGAGACTTTCCTTCTCGCTTGATAAATATTAATATCTTTATTAATAGGCGACGAGTGAATACTAGCTTATAAAAAATTATCTTTATCTCCAGTGTCTACAGAATATTTACCACTATTGCAACTAAACATTTGGACATCCTTCTAAAAGTTACATCTTAGAAAACCATGATGTCAGGATATCAAACTCAAATAGTCTACCAGGTATTATGTTCTTTACTTTTGATAGATTTTAAAGAGATATCCCAAAATAAAATCAATTTTTAATTATCTGCCTGACTAGGTAATAGTATCATTCTGTATTGTGCATGATAATGTTAAAAGTCGCTTATCTTACTAGAGTCTGTTCTACATTTGAGGCAATATTTGCTTCTAAACATTTTCTTTTACTTAATATTAAAACCATGTACAAGCTAAAAATTAATGAAGAGGTCCTAGGAAATAATAGGAACAAGGTTTATCCAGGATTAAGAATTTACTAGGATAATCTATCCAATTATAACCTTGACTATAATCAAGCTTAAAAAATAATGGCCCCTCCATAAAGTGAATTACTATGGAAGAAAAACAACCATACACAAGGAATGTCCAATTCTGTTCCTTCTATAATCTGTTTTTCACTTCTCGTGTTATTATATACAGTCTTAATATGGTATTACTTCTAATCTTTCAAGAGCCCTGTCAGGTAAACTTAATTATTTCTCAGTGGTTTGCGAGTGAAAGAAAATTGCAAGAGAAAACTTAGTCATTCATCTAGATATATTTAATTCATATAAAAATGTTATTTTGTTAAAGGAACAGAGTCATGGGAAATCAGACATGTGTTTAAATGCTTTTAGAAGGGACAGGACATTCCTAAAATCTGAGAAAACCTAGACAGACCATTCTTCATTGAACCTGTAGGCAACTCCAGTTGACTTTCTCATAAGCACAGCAGGCATTTCTTGGGGACTCCAGCACTAGGCACTAGCTTGTGACCTGCAGGTGTGTTATTGTTGTTCTCATGGGTCAAGAGGACTGGACTCCTCCATCAGTGGATCTCAGCATAAAGTGATTAACAAGACCTAGCCACCATAAGAAGGTTACATCTTTGTAAAAAAAAAAAAAAAAAAAAGTATTGATTTCACAAATGGATGGGGTCATTCCTGAACCTATGGAAAGGCAATGTACTTTTTCATAGTAAGATACACCTTGATCTTATTTCCATTAAATGTTCACTGTACAGAGACCACTCTGCATTGACGGTAAGATGATGCTACAGCCATTCCAAACAAGAAAAGCCAAAAGCAGCTGGGCTGTGAAAGTCATCTTCCTCAGAGAAGATTCAGGCACAGCTAATGATCACATAGCATGAAAACAGTAGAAGCATTAAGTGTCTCAAGAGGTAGTTATTTGTAGAACTGATGTGATTTTTAAAACATTACAATTAAGCTGCGGGCTGGTGAGATGGCTCAGTGGGTAAGAGCACCCGACTGCTCTTCCGAAGGTCCCAAGTTCAAATCCTAGCAACCACATGGTGGCTCACAACCATCCTTAACAAGATCTGACACCCTCTTCTGGAGTGTCTGAAGACAGCTACAGTGTACTTACATATAATAAATAAATAAATCTTTTTAAAAAATTAAAAAAAAAAAAAAAAGAAAACCCTTCTAAGGAGACAATAGCAAGGATAGTTTAATTCCCAGTATATCCGAAGTTAGCTGGAGATTAAGCAGAACATGAAAGGTAAAAAAGTTTTCCCATTCACACAATGAAATCAAAGTGTACTGAACACAAAGACCAATAGATGTAAAATTCAGTAGGATGAGCTCGGCAGAACACAGGGTCCTGACCACGGGCCCTCCATAGGCCACCCAATCACATTTTTGCTGCTGTTACCCTCATTCTGTTTTTCTGTTTGCATACATTTTTATGCTCAGCATTTGTACTTGTAAATGTCACTTTTATTTCCTCAAAGGGATCCGATGAGAGACATACCTATGCTGTATGAATACATGTCTTGTGCTAAACCCAGTACACTTCTTTCTGTGGTCTAACTATCCCTAGGCCTAGGCCCGGAAGCTTCTAGCCTTTGTACAACCTAGTCTTCGAAGACTACTGATTCAGTAAAACCACCATACACACAGACACTTATAGACACACACATATACACACAGACATAGACACACAGAAACACACACACACACACACACACACACACACACACACACATACACACATGCACCATCTTTCTCCCTCTCCCTCTCCCCACCCACCCTGCTTTTAAGTAGCCTCTCTTTCTAGTGCTATTTATCATGAGAGTTGAGTGTGTCCTGTCTCCAAGTCATTCTATCAAGCCTTTCTCTGTTTCATTACTTTGCCCCCCCCCAATTAGATGTCACTTTCAAACATGGCTGTTTGAAACTAAACTTACTGTCATTGTTAGGGTTTCAAAGTGTGTACTAAGGGGGTGTCTATGTTTCAGCTAGGTCATATTGTAATCCAGATTGTGTCTACATTCTGGCTTAATCATATAGATCTAGAAGGTCTTTATGTGATCTTTTGCTAGAGCAGCCATGTTGCTGGTTTAAAATTCCTCTACATCTGCCCTTCATCCTCTGTCTTCCTTTCATTCATTTTCCTTTCAGCAGGGATAGCTGCCTGTGCAACGTATTCTCTCCTCTTTTCCTGATGTAGAAGAGTGTCTAACAGGGTGCTGTTCAATTCAGGAGCCACTAACCACATGTGGCTATGAAATATTTAGTGAAATCAGAAATTCATTCTCTTTGTTGCACTAGCAACATTTCCAGCTCTCAAGAGTCACATGTAGTTACCACACTGGAGCTGGCAGTAATAGAATTTTCATCACTGGAGAGGGGCCTGGCATGTGGCAGACAACTAGCTCCTACTTACATGCCCCTAAAATTCACATATTGAAGCCCTAAGTCTCAATGTGATAGTATTTTGAAGTGGTCCTGTGGGAAGAAACTAGAGACAGATGAAGCCATGAGACTAATAGCGGTCAGTGTATGAAATATGTGTTCTTATGAAAAAGAGAAGCAAGATCAAGGTCTTTTGTGTCTGCCAAGTGACAAGGCCACAATGATAAAAGATGGGTCTCTACCAGGAACATTGCCTTCATCATGAACTTAATAGCCAGAATCTTAACTACAGTATACTTTTAGATTGCATACTAGTGAGAAATGCATGCCGATTGATAGTTTGCTACAGTAGCTCGAGTGACGAAGACAACAAATTTTGTACAGTATACATAGCTTTGTTTTGTCTAGGGAGTGAGTTTGCTGAGAACAACACTTTTCCCACAGTTAGGGAGATACAGAGAGCCCCATGGCGGTCATCAGAAAGGAGGACAGGAGACAAAGTCTAGTTAGTTCCTTAATAAACAAGGCAAGTGAGAAAAAGAGAACCGCTTAGCCCCTCTCACAATGTCTAAGAGTAGAGATGATTAATGTCCAATTCTCTAAATTGAAACTAGGATTATTCTCATATAAGAACAACAACAACAAAAAAGGAATAGTGAATTTTGATAAATTTATAGTTGGGATGAATGAGATTTAGTAAGATAGCTGGGCAAACTAGGATTATGTAATTTATATTAAAAACCTGTTTTAAGGTTTAGAGTTGACATTTAAAACAAAAAACAGGTACCTGCTTACCCATTCCTTTTTCAGATTATAGAGTGCTTAGGTTTCTTATGCTTAAGTGTTTTATTCACTGAAGCATAACTACAAAGTATTGACTCTCGGCTGGAATTACAAACTCATTACTGTTTCATTGATCCTAACAATTCCAAACAGCTCGCTCTGAATTTTTGGGCCACTCCAGTCAAAGTTGATGTTGTGGAAAGGAAGAAATACTTTTGATTGGTACACATATGAAACCCTAATCCTCTTTACTCCGCAACAAATTCTACTAGACAGTCTAAAATAAACTATCTTGCAGTGGAGAAATAACGGCTTAAGTAGACTTTAGCCAATTCACTGGAGCAGTGATGCCTAGAAACTGCGGGTGCTCCACCACCATCATCATCATCACTGGAAGACAGCAGCTCAGCTCTCCCTCTCCATCTCTATTTCCCTCTCTCCATCTGGGTATGTGTGTGTGTGGTGTGTGTGTGTGTGTGTGTGTGTGTGTGTGTGTGTGTGTGTATGTGTGTGTGGTGTATGTGTTTACACTTACATGTGTGTACATGTGTGCTCACGTGCATGTTGAGGTCAGAGTTTGTTATCTGGTAGCTTCCTCCTCAATCACTACCTTTTTTGTTGTTTTTGGTTGTGTTGTTGTTTTGTTGTTGTTGTTTTGTTTTTGTTATTGATCTTTATCCCAAGACAGGATCTCTTATTGAATCCAGAGCTTGCCAATTTCCTCTAGTCTACCTAGACAGCTTTCCCTGGGCAACCCATGTATTCCTCTGCCTGCTGGGATTACAGACAGCTCTTCATGCTAGTTGGCGATCTGAACACAGTCCTCATGCTTGTGTGACAAGCACTTTATCAATAACACTATTCCCTAAGTCCCTTTGTGTGGCTTCTTTATTTTAAAACTTTGAGCAATTTAACATTTTGTTCCATCAAAAAGGGACCACTTAAAGAATCATGCATCTACCATGTGGAATGAACTGGCCTGGGTATGTCATCACTGTCTCAAGAATTTATTTGCTTTTTTCCGTTCTTCCATTTTCTTTCAATTTAAACCTTGTTATAAATGTGAATTTTAGCTGGGCCATGTTATTCTTCTAAAGACCCATATCCATCAGTAACAGCGTTGCCTTATCAAATTTTATCTATGAATATTTCAGTGAATTAGTTAACTGTTTTCTTCTTTAAGCACAATGCCCAATAATGTACAATTTATCTGTATTTTCAAGTGGATGATCTTTTGTGAGTTTATTGCAATGTCTACCTGCCAATGCTCCAATGAATACCTTTAAACTTGACTTCTTCCTGAATTGAACTTTCCTTTGTATATCTCTATTAGTAATGGCAACAAGAGCTGTTTTTCTAACACCAAGTAGTTGTATTTTAACTGCCTTGATGTACAGGAATACCACTCGGTGGGTCTGCACACCACTTTCTAATTACTATTTAGATTTCTGTGTTCTTGAACTTTACAAATGCCCCAGATGTTCTTAAATGAAATGTAAATTTCCTGCCTGTTTTGCAGCATTTTTGAGTAAGATTTTTGCTTGAACCCTATTTCTTTAAATGGGTTAATATTTATCTAAGTGCATATATTTTAGTGTCTGAAGTATCCTCTAACATCTGTCATGATCCGTTGGTGCATTAGTTGCTTCTCTTTAAAATTCTGTCAATGTTTGCTTTATTTTAGTCTAAGACAATGGTTCTAGTTGCATGGAGTTAGGATTGTGTCTTTACAAGGATAACTTTACTGTTGGGTAGTAATTTTTTCCCATAGTTAATAATCATATTATAAAAAACTGCCTCTGCCTTCAAGTTTGCTTCATAATGGTTTTATGTTGTTGCTTACTCTGAGATGTTTTTGCAACCTTAATTTTGATTACTGTTTGCATGGTGTCTCTTCCAACAGCTTTATCGCATTTCTTTCTTTCATCATAAAAATTTTACTAGTTAAATAGAATCTAACTTAGGTGATTCTAAACTTCTAATGTGTGTTAATTGGTTTATTTTTCTTGAACTTATGACAAAATGATATCCTATGTGTTTGTGTTTGTGTGTGTGTGTGTGTGTGTGCGTATGTGTGTGTACAGAGATAGTTGCTGTTATTGAGCAGTGCAGTTTCTTAATTAAAATGTGATTATTATTGTTTGTATATGGGCTATTTAAGGAATTTACAACAGCATATTAAGTGGAAGTGTCTCTGCCTCCTGAAAGATTCTTTTGTTAATTAAAGGTGTGATTGGCTCTGTGACCTCCCTGGGCCACTATAATCAGTGCTCACATTTAAACCATCCCACTCACTTGATATGTGGGTAGTCCACCATGATGGAAGAGTTCATTTCCTCCAATTTTCTTCTTTTTATAAACAGTTCTTAGTTTACTATCACATAGTTTTTAAAAACGTATACTTGAAATGTCTAACTTCTAAGGTAGAAGATGCTTCTTTGTTAGCTCTGAATAAATACAGTAGAGCAATTATGCTTAAGATGGAAGGAAAACTTCTCAATACCACCTAAAGGACTCCAAGAGCACGTGATTCCACCTGGGGATCTTGGGACAGAATCCTCGAAAACTCCAAGTTTCAGTCTGGAACCATTTATTCCTTAAGTGTCTTTGAACACTTCCTAAGCTCTTCTTCACTCCTTTAATTCTTGATTTACATGTTTTTGTTTTTTTTTTTCATCTTTAAGGTTGTAGAATAATCCTTGTCCTTGCTCCAGGGTCCTAGGTATCAAAGGAAATAAGGAAGCTAAAAGCATTTTAAAATTCAGGAACCCCACTCAGGATCTATCCCACGACCTGCAAACTCTATGATTTTGTTAATTCTGTCTGTCTGAGAAAAGATATCCCCCCTTTTTTTTTTTCTTTCTGCACAGGAGAAGCCAAGAGTTATGTCAATCACTAAAAGTGAAATCTAAAATAAAATGAGCTGACTCCAGTGTCATTTGGAAGAATACCTTACCCCCAAATATCTGCTCTAGTTCATATTGCTCTGAAGTCAGGTGGTGGCTACATAGGTAATAAAAATGGCAATAGAGACATGTGTAACTAGCTGAAGCCAGATAGAAGACAGAAGTGCAAAAACACTGAGAGGTTCCCCCACTTTCTTTTTGTTTTTCCTCCAAAGGCCAAATACTATGAAAATAAAAATCTTGCCAATAAATGAGGACTTGGAATTTATAACTAGCTAGTATAGCTTCTGAATTTCTTTCCTTTCCCTCTCAGCATGATTTTGGCTACACTTGATATATTTTAATTATGTAATCCCAGCCACATAGTCAACAGGTAAAGCCCATCACTCAGTGCCTGTCACATAAACATCAAAGTTAGCAAGCTGGCCAGGAAGACAAGCCTAACTGGATTTTATCATTCCTCCTGGATTTAGACATCCTCTATGAGATAGGCAGTCACTATCAGTTGGCTGGGTTTGTTCCCATCAGTGTGGAAAGGCAGCTTGCCTGAGCACAAGCAGGCTTCCCTTTCATTGTTATGGTTCTGCATCCCTTTGATTTTGCATAAGTATGGCTGGATGACTCACACAATAAATAGGACAGCTCAGCTGCCCTGGAGTAGGCTATTTCAATAGAATCTGCTGCTAAATTCAAGTCTGAAGCATCAGACTCTTTTTCCAGGTATGGGGAGGACATATGTTGTATCATTTGCTCTAATGATACAACAAACCAGTCACCAATTTCATTCATCAGGTCTCTAGAAAATTCCACAAAGTCAGAGATAATGAAGATGATGGCAACATCGTTGCCTTTGTCATTTAAAGCATAGACAGAGATGTGGACTCTTTTTTGTTTTTGTTTGTTTGTTTGTTTGTTTGACGAGGGTTTGTAACTTTATTTTTTTCATTTTTTATTAGATATTTTCTTTATTTACATTTCAAATTTTATCCCCTTTCCTCATTTCCCCTCCAAAAAACTTCCTATCCCATCCTCCTCCCCCTGCTCACTAACCCACCCACTCCCACTTCCCCATCCTGTCATTTAAAAACAACATAGAAACTTCAGGAAACAAATGGTAATTCTGTGACTAGTGTGACTCTGTAAATACAGGAAAGGATTCAGCAACGTTTCTTGACTGAAAAACCCAGATCAATGAAAGAATAAGGAGGATTACAAAAAAAAAAAAAAAAAAAAAGATTTTGACAGAGTAGAAATAAATGTTTATTTTACTCTAAGTGACTATTCATCAGTAAAGTTTTGCTTTAGTTTCAAATGCTTCTTTTAGACCTTTGTATTAAATAATATTTTCCAGAAATGTATTAATGTAATATTGAGAATGACTTAAGTGAAGTAATCCGTGCACAATAAAAATCTAAGATTTAGTTCAATCTGCTGGCATGGTACTGTCCTTTGAACTTAGGGAAGGATCATTTCCAGATGAGAAATCAATGTGACTGTTACTAAGAAACCTGGCTATGGACTATCAGGCAGGAATAAATGAAGGAAAAACATAAGAGAAGGAGGAACATTCCGATAAATCTCTTTAAAGCCTTTTAGCAAAGGTTTTTCCAGAGTGGACGGATAGGCTACGCCTGTAAGAGTCTGTTGTTTACTGTCTATTCTCCCAAAACATAGCCCATTATAGGCAGCAAAGGGTCTTTGCTAAAGGGAAAGTATTCAGCCCTTCTCAAGAGTTCTAAGAGCCGGGCCTGGTGGCGCAGGCCTTTAATCCCAGCACTCGGGAGGCAGAGGCAGGCGGATTTCTGAGTTCGAGGCCAGCCTGGTCTACCAAGTGAGTACCAGGACAGCCAGAGCTATACAGAGAAACCCTGTCTCGAAAAACCAAAAAAAAAAAAAAAAAAAAAAAAAGAGTTCTAAGTGTTTCCACAGCATTTGCATAGATATTTTATACATAATACTTAAGTCTTAGAACAATCTTGTAGGTGCAAGTTGTCCTTGTTATCAAATGTATAGAGAAAGTGAGGTTCAAAGGGTTTAGTAGCTTGCCTAAGGTAAGTGGATAATGAATCATTTTGATTGTAGCATGTCTAGTCTGGTGAGATATATATATATATATATATACATACATATATATATATATATATATATATATATATATATTCACTTTACATTCTTTAAGGAAGATGAGCAGTATTTTAGATAATAATTGAGTTACTGGGAATCAAGATCCTTTAGCATATACTGGAGACACTCATTAAATGCCAGACATTACATTCTTAAAGCACTCACCGTGCAAAGAATAATGGCCCACGTGAGGATTTTGTAGGTTTGAAATGCTAGCAAATCTACTTGGCTTTGCCTTGCATGAACTAAATCTGTAGAAGCATAGTTTTGTGGGAGCAGCCATTATCATGATTTCAGGAAGATGTTCCCTGCTGTGAAGAACTGGAGGCTGGCTCAATCAGCACTTAGGAACACATCATGAAGTCACAGACTAGTGTGGTTTGTCACAGCCAAGGACAATGCCATCAATCTTAATTTCATTTAAATTAAAGTTGCCAGCTGTGGGCAATGCTGCTTTTGACAAAGGTCCCCATGGTTCACTGCAACTGAGTTTTCTCTTATTAAGCACTTAGTTGTCTGCTACAATGATTAAGGGGGTGAGGGTGCCTTCAGAGCTTGAGCAGGCCCTTAGATCTTATGTGGTAACAGACATCTGAACTTCAAAGGTTCCCTTTTTGAAAATTTCATTTTAAAACTGCCTATCCCATCTAGTGACAGGAGTGAAATATGCTCAACACGAATACGTACCACCAGGAATGCTGACATCAGAATAGAGCATATCCCCTGCAGACTGAAATACTCAGTTTAAGTTATGTTGTGGCACACTTATGAAGCTTAGATTTGACAAACTCTTTGCTAGTATTGTGAGCATCACTAAACTTGAGAAATGGCTTCTGGAACTCAAGCTGCTCACAGTAAGTCTGAGCGACTACTGTGCCCATAATAAAATTATCTTTCCTGAATGGGGTGCTCTAGACAATATATTCAAAAAGTGCCCATATAAAAGTATTAGTTACTGTACCGGAGTTCTTCGGAGACATAGTAACCTTTAGTGAAACACTATCTAAATTATAAAAATTGACTCAAAGCAGTATGGAATTCTACATGCCTCACCATCCTCCATCTGCAAATGGGAGAGAAAAAAGTCAGTGGTAGATTTGACCAGAGTTCTAGAACTCTGTATAGAGGAGGAGTTAGGGGGAGGGTGGCTGCTTATTAGAGTAAATTTCAGAGTTCAAAGTTCTGAGAACTGTGAACACCAAAGTCCAAGGACAGAAGATCTGACCAAACACAACAACCTTGCTCTCCCTCTCTGCTCCTTTGTTCTGGCTAAACCCTTGATGGTTAAACGAATGGCTCCTTCCACACTGATGAGAGTGATCACTTTATATGCATCTGGATTTAAATGCTAATCTCCTTTCTAAGTGTTACTACTGGACACTCCAGTCTCCCTTAGCCAGTCAAGTTGGCACACTCTATTGACCTTCACAATCTGCTTGTTGATATTGCCTCTACTTTTGTTGCTATGGTGGTTGTGTTGTTGCTGGTGGTGGTTGTGTTGTTGCTGGTGGTGGTTGTGTTGTTGCTGGAGGTGGTGGTTGTGTTATTGCTGGTGGTGGTGGCTGTGTTGTGGTTGGTGGTAGTGGTGGTATGCATGTATATTCATGTTATTCAATTCTTGGTATCATGAGAAGACTAAAAAGTGAGTGCTAGGAAACACTATTTTAAATCCCAATAGGTGTGATGGTGCACACATGGGCCCTAGTTCCACCATGGAGAGGTGGAGGCAGGAGAATCAGGGGGTTAGACCAAGCCTTAGCTGCATAAGTTTAAAGCCAACCCAGGCTACAAGGAGATCCTGTCTCAAAAACAGAACAAGCAATATAAACCAAATTCAACAAGAGTAAAAGGAAACTATTTTGTATACTCACCAAATAAGGCCACATATTATTTCATAGTAAAGATCTAGAAACTTTTGTTTGGAAATTAGAGTTCAGATATGCATAAGGGGGATTCAAAGGATGTAAATAAAATTCAGTTTCAAAGTCTAAGTGTACCATGGGCAAACACTCCAAGTACATATGACATATTATTGCTTACCATTTTTGGCATTGTGTCAGCATTTATTTCTAATCAATTTAGGTAATTGTTTAAAAAGGAAAAAAAACTGACCATTTGCAAAAGTTTCTGGTTTCTCTGTCACAGCAATTGGGGCTCTATGCTTTGCATTTTTCTACTTCAGTGTCCTTACTGGGCTCAAGAGCAGCAGGAGCCTGAGGGTTCCACAAGCACATATTCAGTAGGCCCCTCTCCATCCAGGAGCAGCAGCTGATATATTAACTGTTAGGTTGCCAAAGAAGCTTCAGAAAGAGGGTGGACAACTTACTGTGGCAACACACCCCCAGGTATTGAGCCCTGCTTCCATAAAAGATGCCTTATTATGTTTGTAACAATTGGGCATCTTGCCCATGTGGCTGAAGACATGGTGCAGCACAGGATCAAAGGAAGGAGGTGTCAAATTATAGTATTTTAAAATCAGGAAGGGCAGCAACTTAAGAGTCCTTTTATAGAAGATGCAAGTCATGTTAGTCCACTTTGAACACTGTTTCAAAGCTCAGAGGTTTTCCTGTTTGAAAGGCATGGTGGGAGTCACTCTGGTGTCAATAGGAAGGGCCTGAAGCTTGCTTTTAAAATTCAACATTCAGGTAGGAAGAAAATGGTAACTTTTTCACTTTGATTTTTCAATCTCTATTTTTATAACTCTAGCCACCCGAGACGCTGGAAGGAAGTGTGTCTGCTCCGTGACATTGCCTAAGCATCGCTACCTGGCAGCCTCTGAGCTGCTCTCATCTGTTTCAGAATCTTTATTACTGCATTTCCTAAGCCATATCATTTCTGTGTTGTTTAGACTTATTCTGAGCTTTCTTGATGCTCCATTTGCTTGCTCATTCAGTCATTGAGGATTTACTGTGCAGCATCCCAAGTAGTAATTTTTGAATCTTGAATATGAACTTTCCAGCAACGTCCAAGAGACATGTGCATAAGTGATGAAGAACTTTGCAATACTCAGCAGGTAAAGGCATGTGCTGTCAGTCTTTGAGGACCCAAGTTCAAGCTCTGGGACTCACATGGTAGACAGTGGATTTCCTCCAGTTGTCCTCTGACTTCCACCTGTGTTGTGGCACATACGCGTGCTTGTAAATAAGTAAAAAGAGTAAATTTGAAACAATAAAAGGAATAATAATAAAGACTAGTCATATTTGTAAAGGAAAACATGGCATAGAAATATTTTTGTAATTAATTTTTAAGAAGTATGATTTTGAGTATTTTATTTGTATGTATGTATGTGCACAACATGTGTGCATTGGCCATGAAGGCCATGCATGTTGACTGGAGTTACAGACTGTCATGAGCCAGCAGGTGGATGCAGGGACTCAAGCCTAGATCCTCTAGAAGAACAGCCAATACTCCTAACTGCTGAGCCATCTCTCCCGCCCACGTTGTTGGAAAATAATCCAAGTTAACTAAGGGATAGAAAGGGATAGAAGAAAGGCGTTCTAGGCAGTAGTTTATCAGAGACAAAGGGTAACATTTAAAGGACTCATTTACACAGCGAATGGCCTGGAATATGCTTTGTTTGACTTAGAACTGCAGGACTCCACCTAGCACATATGTAACCGCACACAGAGAAAGAGATCCTGGGTTTACTCCCTCCTACTCTTTTGGTAAAGCAACTAACTCCCTGTGTTTCCTGTCAGTGGATGCCATGTGACTAACCACCTCATGCCTAACCCTCCTTAATGGCTTGTAGTCCTGCATAAGCAGAATTAAATTCTCTCCTTTTTAAAAACTTTTTTTTCTTATTAGACCTTCAGTCACAGCAATGAAAAAAGTAAATTATACACAGGCCAAGGGCAAATCAGGAGCAAGGCTCAAGTTAGGATAGGATGGAGCAATCCCACCATAAGGCTGTTAAATAAAAACACTGGAGCCACACAGCAATAGACAGAGAGCCAGTGCTTATCCACCCTCCACATTCATTCTGAAGCCTAGTCCCTGATGTGATGCTATTAGGAAGCAACCTTTGAGGAGGTTTATGAAGGGTGACCTAAACCAAGAATGGATCTAGTACACCACAGGAAGCTGTGTAGTCCCATCTATCACATAGGCATGGTAGAAAATACAACATGTGTATAAAATCAGTTCCTCTTTAGACATTGTATCTACCAATGCCTTGATCTGGGATCACCCAGCTTCTAGGGCATTCTACATCCATTTCTGATGTTTGTATGGTATCTAGTTGATGCACTTGTTACTGTAGCCTGAATGAACTGAATCAGAGTAGTAGGAGCAACTGCCACGGAAACGAGCCTTTCCTTGGTCAGATATTGGTGTTTCCATGAAGAACAAAGGGCTGACACTGGTACTCTGCCTTCATCCAAGACATTATGGGTCCTTCTTTTCTTCTGACCATCTGCTTTCAGCTCTACATGGAGGCAAGGGTTATTGTACAGAAGTAGAGTTTGGAAGGGGTTTACTCAGGGTACATAATGTTTTACAGATGTAAAGTAAGCATAAAGTATGAAATATCATTCCATTTCTTTGCTCTACTTTCTAGGTCAAGAATAATTTCTTTATAGTGACTTGCTGAATTTTTAACTAAAGCTATCTGGTTTAATTATAAGAGCTACTTCCTGCTCTTTGTTCTTTTGTGTGCAGCATCCTGGTTTTCTTTTACGGGTGCAATGTAGTTTTGTATTTCTCTTAGGACATTAATTATTGGGTTTCTGTTAGTTTACTTTTCTACCACGTTGTGTGTATTCCCTTTGTTCTTGTTTGATTCTTTATTGGTTCCGCCTCCACCTTCCAGAAGCAAAGCTCTCCTCAAGTGTCTGTTCTTTCTTATATGTCAAATTATATTTGAAAATGAGCCTCAAAGGGTCTGCTTGGGCATTCCTTTTATCACAGCTACTCAGAAGGCTGAGGGAGGGGGATTACAAGTTCAAGATGCATGTGAGCAATTCAGTAAGGCCATGTCTCAAAAAATAAGTAGATGAATAAACAAATAAAGAGAAGAAAAGACAATGGTATGCCTTGATGATGGGTTACTTGTCTAGACTATAAAAGATTCAGTCCTCAGTGTAGCAGTAGACAAAAGAAGAGTGGTCCTACGAACTCCGATCAGCAGCCTGAGTGTGGTTATTAGTTTAGCCACATCCCTGTATGTTTGCCACTGTGGGATTGTTGTTTTTATGGGGAAAACTCTAATACTGTCCCTGTCTATTGTTTAAAGACCCCCTTGGCGCCCTGGTAAAGCTCAAGGGCTCTGTGTCAAAGTTATATATTCAGATTGCTGTAATTTATAAATTATGGTGTAATTTTGAGAAATATAAGGATGAGTCCTGCAAGGGGGAAAAAAAAAAAGCTGTGATTCTTATTTGTCACAGAGTCCCAAGGTGTGATTCTATTATGATGGTCTGCTGCTTACATTAGAAATGAGAGAAATGTTAGTTCTCAGAGGCTTGTGAAAATAGGAAATGAGTTGCTGTTCTCATTTAGGTTCACAGACTCACTGGTTAAAATCCCTGCCTTAGGATTTTACTTCGGGGAGGATCGATTTTTCCAGGAATCAGCTGACCAATGTCCAGCCTCTCTTGAACCATGCTGAGAATAAACCTCTGCTCACTGGGATGGCTTTTCTAATGACCCTCACATCACACTCCATCTCCAGTCCATTAGCTGTGTCTGAGTTCAGAGAACGATGAAACCTCTTTAAGAATAGGCTCCAGATTTCTTCCCGGTGCAGCAGAGAGGTGGCGAAAACATGGGGAGTCCAGCTTGTCTTAGATCTCTCAGCAACACTTAGGTTTCTAGTTCCAGTTTTTTGAGGGGGTTGTGCATTTGCCTTCAAAGAACCAGTGGACTCTAACCTGCACAATTCTGGAGGTTTGCATGGAGAGAATAAGCTTTTTAGCTCCATGGCACACTGTACTCAACATCTTGGTATTCTGTGTTCTCCTATCTGAAGCAAGGACCAGGAGTTAATCTATTTTCCGTTTTTCAAAATGTTATTTTTCTGTCTACTGCCTTCATTTTGTCCTTATGAGTTTTTTAAAAATGATTTTATCATCATAACTTTGTGAAGATTCAGCGGGAATTAAAGGTAGACATTTGCATTCCATCTACACAAAATAACTGAAGCCTGGTGCATTTATAAGTAGCCTTTAAAAAAAAAATCATACCTGAAATTTATCTATCTCCTAAATAGTCACTTATCTCTTCCTCTGGTTTGGCAGAAATTAAATGGGAAACAGGCATGATGTATTATTAAAAAAGCTATTTTGTGTCTTAGAAAACTGTTTCTTGAAAGAACTTATTAGACACCTCTCTGTGGGTGCCTCTGTCATCTCGTTCAGGACATTACTATGTGATGTTCTTCAAAGGCTAGTTCTTCTCTGAGAAGAATAGCTATGGTATCCTCCTTATGGGTAAATCCTACCGCAAACAGGTCACAAGTACAAACTCTTGTACAAAATATGTAAGTAACTCTATGTCATTACAGAAAACCAAAATCAGATGTAGCTTTGAAGTTAGTCAAGCCACTAACTCAAACTCATACGGAACCAAAACATGTTCAGGAGAAAAAATACTCAGGAAAATATACAAGCATTTTCTTTCTTTTTTAAAAATTACAAGTTTTAAATTAATTGTTTGAGAATTTTCGATGTGCCTATAAAGCCCCAACGTGCTGGGATTTTGACTGGCTTGATCTTGTATTGGTCTTGTGCAGACTACCGTTTGAGTTCATGAGTGCGTTGTCATAAACAGTAGACACCGTTTAGCCCCCAGTCTTCCCCGGCTCCCACATGCTACCAGTGTCCTCTTCCTTAACGGCTACTAAGCACTGGAGAGGGAGCCTGACACAGAGATATTTTCAAAGGGAAAAATGAAGGAAGTTATCCAGTAGCCCATTCCTAAGAGAAGAGCTAACACAAGTCCTTTAAGAGATGGCAAACTGTACTGGATAATTCAGAGCACTCTTCTTTCATTCATTCTTTCTTGTTTTTCTTTTTCTTTTCTTTTTGCATCTGGGACTTGAACCTTATACATGCTGAGAAAGTGCTTACCCACTGGGCTTCCTCCACTATTCATTTCTTTGAATACTTATGCCTGCTTAAATTTAAATGATAGTATGAATGGCACATTATTTGAAAACCATTGTAAAAATTACAGAGAGGGTGGAAAAGATTTATAAGAAACCTGTTATGGCTTACAAGAAGTCATACAACATTAACTTTCAACATGTTGAAAAATTAATGGTACTATATTATAATCTATAGATCATTACTGAAACAATCAAGGAAAGAGATAATATAGAAAGCCAATAGATGAAATGGAATCCCCCCAAATCAATTTCAATGATTTTAAAAGTGGTTGGAGAAAGGCAAACAGGAAACACAAAGCAAAGAGAAAATATACTGTGACCAGTAAATCAAACTATCTCCATAACTACACTGATGGGAAATGAAGTACTTCAATTAAAAGGTATAGAGCACTAAAGCAACTTTGAGAAACACAAATTATTTACTCTCTAGATGCCTGGTACATTGAATACAGAAACTCAGGGAGATGCATTCTGAATACAAAGACTTGTTTGGAAGCTAGAAGATGACTCCAACTCCCTACCATAATAGTAGGAGATAGATGAGAGAGAGAGAGAGAGAGAGAGAGAGAGAGAGAGAGAGAGAGAGAGAGAGAAAGAAGAGGAGGAGGAGGAGAAAAAGGGGAAAGAGAGGGGAGAGAGGGAGAGGGAAAAGATGTTTCCTAGTAATGCAAGAGAGATGTACGTTTTGAACACCAACCATTTAATTTAAAGCATGTTTCAGGAGAACATAAGGTGACCTTTTCTCACACTTAACTGAGCCTTTGTCCCCAGGCTCTAGAACAAGACAAACTATGTTATCTAACAACTTTGATTCAATAAATTCAACATGTCCAAATAATTAAGGTAAAGCAAGAAGTGAAAAGAGATACATTATAAGTTGGAAGTAAAAATCATATATATATGTATATATATACACATATATATTATATCTCTTTATGATATACATATATACATATGATATATATATATATATATATATATAAAATGTATAAACTCATTCCTCACAGTACAAAGTGAATTGAATTTAACAAGGTTGTTGGACCCACTGAAATAAAAAACCATGCATGTCTATTCCTGCACAAACATCAGGACCAAGAAGCAAGTTGGGAGGAAAGAGTTTATTCAGCTTCCACTTCCACATTACTGTTCATCACCAAAGGAAGTCAGGAGTAGAACTCAAGCAGGTTAGGAAGCAGGAGCTGATGAGGAGACCATGGAGGGATGTTACTTACTGGCTTGCTTCCCCTGGCTTGCTCAGCTTGCTTTCTTATAGAACCTAAGACTATCAATCCAGAGATGGCACCACCCATAATAGGCTGGGCCCTCCCACCCTTGATCACTAATTGAGAAAATGCCTTACAGCTGGATCTCATGGAGGCATTTCCTCATGGGAGACTCCTTTCTTTATGATAACTCCACCTCGTGTCAAGCTGACTCACAAAACCAGCCAATACAATGCAGCTTTTTAATATAGCAACAAATAATTAGGGAACGCTGAAGACAGTTTTCTGTATTAGCATTTTAAGAAACAAACTAATACACCCATTTAGTGGTGCATACAATGTTTATGTTTTTATGTTGTTTAAACTTTACATTTAATTTTTAATTTTTTAAAATTAATCATTCCATTCTTGTACATCTCAAATGATATCCCATCTCCTGGTTACCCCTTCACAAGCCCCCCATCCTACAACCTCCCTCTCCTCCCTCCCTTTTGCCTCTATGAGTGTGCTCTCCCAACCACCCACCCTCTCCTGCCCCAACCATCCAGCATCCCCCTAGTCTGGGGCATCAAAGAAAACATGAAACAAAAAGGCTAAGTTTGAGTTACTTACATAATGAGTAGCAAAATAATGAACAGCATATTCAACTAATTTATTTAAAAGGCAAATACAATGCTTCTTCGCTATGAAAGAAATTTAAAGTTTGCTTTAAAATTTAGAAGTTGTGGTCAGTCAGAATAGTGCCCGCCATGCAGGGTAAGGACCTGATTTTGACCTTTAAGACTCAATAAAAAAGGTGGGCATCATTCTGTAATGCCTATGGTAAGGAGGTGGATCTTTGGGGAATACTGGCCAGCCATTATAGCCCAAACTGGTAAAATCCTTTTTGAGACCCCATCTCAAAAAGTGAATACCTACCGAATAATAATCAAGGTTGACTTCTGTTCTAAACACATGCACACTATGCTCACACAGACTTCTATCCAATTTCTCTCTCTCTCTCTCTCTCTCTCTCTCTCTCCTCTCTCTGTCCCTCCCCCTCCCCTCCCCCTCCCTCTCCCTCTTTCTTTCTCTCTCATTTACTCATCCAGGCATAACCATTCCAGACGTAAATGAGTGCCCTGCACTGGGTATCACGCTCTTCCCTTTGTCTCCCTGGACTGAGCTGACTTTGCACTCTAGATAGACTAGGGATTGATTACACATGATCAGTGTTCACAAATCAATGACTGAGAGTTGGTCAAATAGTCACATATACCTCAAGTTAGGATGGTAGTGGATATTAGCCTCCCCCCTCCCTCAAAAAAATACAGAATATCCAAAATACAGTCCACAGAACTCAAAAAGCTCAACAAGCTGAAGTGCCCAAGTGAGGATGCCTCAGTCCTATTTGGGAGAGAGAAGAAAGCAATCACAGGAGGGGAAGGAGGGAGGGACCTGGGAGGGAAAGTGGGTGCAGGGTGGGGAGTAGTGGGGAGATGGAAAAGAACTGAAGCCCTGAGGGCCAGCATAAGGAATGGAAACAGGCAACCTAGGGAATAGAAGTTTGACCCTCCAGAATGTACCAGAGACCTGGGAGGTGAGAGACTCTCAGGACTCAAAGGGAGGGATCTTAGATGAAATGTCCAACAGCAGGGAGAGGGAACTTATAGAGCCCACCTCAAGCAGGAAGACAGGACATCAAGTGAGGGATGGGGTTGCCATCACACAGTCACACCTCTGACCCATAATTGTTTCTGTCTGAAATAATTACAGGGATGGAAACGGAGAGAAGCCTGAGAAAAAGAAGGTCCAGCGATAGGCCCAAAGTGGGATCCAGGTCAAGGGGAGGTCCCAAGGTCTGATACTATTATTGAGGCTAAGGAGTACTCACAAAAAGGGATCATGACTGCCCTCCAAGAGACCCAAGAAGTAGCTGAAAGAATCGGATGCAGATATTTGCACCCAACCAATGGACAGAAGCAGCTGACACCTGTTGTTGAATTAGGGAAGGCAGAAAGAAGCTGAGGAAGAGGGTGACCCTGTAGGAGGACCAGCAGTCTCAATTAATCTGGACCCCGAGATCCCTCAAACACTGGACCACCAAACAGACAGCATACACCAGCTGATATGAGGCCCTCAACACATATACAGTAGAGGACTTCCAGGTCTGTGTTCCTTCAGAGATGAAGCACCTAACCCTCAAGAGACTGGAGGCTCCAGGGAGATTAGAGGTCAGGTGGGGTGGGGGTTGGGGACATCCACATGGAGATGGGGTGGGGTGGGGAGGAGGTGTGGGATGTGGAGCAGTCAGATGGTAGATGGGGAGGGGCAGGGAATGGAATATGGAGTGTAAAAATTTAATTACAAATAAAATTAAATTTTAAAAAAGGTAGTGGAATGATTGTTTATTTTGGGACATCATGGTCCTCTATCAAACCTCAGTTTCCAGTCAACAAAGGACATAGTTTGAATGTTAGAAAACAACAGATGTGTTCTGACTTCCAAGCGCTGACTAACTAGAGGGTTCATACAGAAAGAAGTTTACTAGCAATTTAAACTTGAAGATACTTTGACATAATTTGAAATATTGACCTTATCGATGAGTTCATAGCTCATGTTTGCTAACCTACCGGAGCACAGAGACAGTCCTATTCTACTGATTTATTTGTTGGATTGTTTTGTTTTGTCTTCTGGTGAAGTAAGATCTCACACTACAATTGACGCTAGTCCCCAAACCCTTTATCTAGTCCAATCTGGCCTATGACAACCTTCCTGACTTGCCTTCTTGAGTGCTGGGATGACAAGCCTAAGTCACCATATCCAATTCTACTTAGTGTTTTTATTTATCATTGGAATTGCATGCATGGTAATCAGTTTGTTTATTACCCAACCCTCAAATAAAAAGGTTTGAGACTCACTGCTAAGGGTGGTCACCCAGGAAACTAAAAGCATGCTGAGCAGGATTTATGTATTACATGTTAAAGCAGAAATTGTAGAGTAAGATTTGTGCCCGATCAAATTATAGATTTTTGGTATACTGATTCATAAATCAACCCCTGAAATCCCAAGGGTAACAGAAACATTTATAAATCCAAGTTTACGTGGGATTTACTGCCTGAGTGACTATCAGGGGGAGGCTATGTTTATAAATCTCTTTCCAATTTACAAAGCTCCATTTGTATAAACTCTTGACACTCATGATGATGATCCATTCCAACACTTCTGATGACTCTGGGAGTACACAGACTGAAGACAGTGTTAGAAGCCAGGTAAGTCATCTGCATTAAATTATTTAACAATACATAATGTTTTATACCGACCTATGTTTTGAAAAGCAATTTCATAATAAAACATATATGTTTGATAATACCAATTCAGATAAATCATTTGGACCTGAAATGACACGTAAATACTCATATAACTTAAATATTCATATAACTAAGTGCCAAAACCATCTGAGGGCATGCTCATATTGAGAAACATGAAATGATACAATCTCTTGACTATTATTAAAGTCTGTGTTTACATTTTAATTAGGCAAACATATTTTCAAATATTAAAATAATACAATTTTTACCAATATAAAATGCTAAAGCTGATTTTGTAACCTTGGTAAAAAGGTATTCTAAGGAGACGCTCAGGTCTCTTGATTGGTTATAATATTGTTGAAACAGTGGACTCCAAAGAAATGGATATTTCTCCAGGAATCCCATGCTGGGAGGAGGGCAGCAAGCAGGGTAGCTTGTCTCCCTGAGAGAGATTTCCAACAATTCTAAGAACTTTTCAGGCTACTACAGGTTGAGACTGAAATCTACCAGAGATGGGTCAGTGGCCAGTGGGACCACACGCTGATTGGCTCTGCTCAGATGCCTATCCTGGCCCTCCCTACATTTAGACTTTATTCCTACATCAGAACCCTGAAGATGGATTTGAGGGTTTATTGTATCTCTTTGTCTCTTTTCAAATATGGCCACATTGAATAAATCTCCATTTTCTGGTTTTCACTATTAATTTACCTCTCTTTGTTGACTAGTGAGGACCAGTGGCTGGACCTGATATGTGGCATACATTTTGACCTCCTTGGATCAATACAAAGCAGAAAATAATAAATGATAAAATGTACCCGCTATCTATCATAGTTCATGTTTAAATTTTAATTAGCCAAATACGTTTACCAATATTAAACTTCTTTGTTTTGTAGCTGTTTTGAGAAAAGACCTTTTCCAGATTCATTCTTTCCCGTGTGATTTCCATGTCCAGAATCATAGGATTTACTTCCCATGTGAACATCCGTATTCTCCAAAGCCTTTATCTGGCCCACTTTATCATTTCATCCCATCCTCTGGTCTCAAGCCCCCTCCACAGCACTTGTCCTTTCTTCACAGAAAGATACTAATCAACAACTCAAAGGTTTATGTGCAAGATGGCAGAGTTCATGAATGACAGCACATATAAACGGGTTCATTATGCAATGGTTTCTACCTCACAATTAACATGATAGTTATTACATATATTTATTTAATAAAAATATATAGAATTGTTTCATAATGAAATAGCAATGCTATATAATAAAATTAAGAATAGTTTATATTATTTATTTGTAAGGAATAAAAGGCAAAACCAATATAAGTTACCATACAATGGCATACAGAATCCAGTAGAAATATCAGTTCTGTGGCATCAAGACACTGAGAACAGAAGTAACCTTGTGGTTTAGATACTTTAAAAGGACCAATTTTTGCCTTACGCAGTAGATGTATTTCTTAAATTATGTGACATCTCAAAAAAAGAAAGAAAGAAAGAAAGAAAGAAAGAAAGAAAGAAAGAAAGAAAGAAAGAAAGAAAGAAAGAAAGGAGGAAAGGAAAGGGAAAGGGAAACAGAAAGGGAAAAGGAAAAGGAAAAAGAAAAGGAAAAGGAAAGGAAAGAAGCAAAGCAAAGCAAAGCAAAGCAAAGCAAAGCAAAGCAAAGCAAAGCAAAGCAAAGCAAAGCAAAGCAAAGCAAAGCAAAGCAAAAGAAAAGTCTGTTGTGGTCTGCAGTTTCAGAAAGACTTAATCCGTCAAGGCAGAGTCAGCATGGTGGTAGGAGAGGCTCTGTCTGTGGCTCCAAGAGCATACAGCTCTGACTCCTTACATTATGATAGACAGGAAATATAGAAAACAGACTAGGAAAAGAAATGGGTATATCTTTCAAGGCTCACCTCAAGCAATCCACCCTTGCCAGCCATACCTCTATCTTCTGAAGGTCCCACAACCTTAAAATTGGTACCACAAGTTGGGGACTGATCATTCAAAGCATAAACCCCTGGGGAACACTTTAGATTCAACCCGTAACACCCATCATATATTAGTCCATATGCTCGAAGCACATTGTGATAAAGACCATGTGGTAGTTGATCAGGGCTAAGCACCAGGTCCTATTCTTGACTCATCCAATCCGATAGGAACCAATGGGCAGATTCTAATGACATCACCATTTCCTGACCATCATTTTGGTAGATGCAGTGTTTTATAAATTTGGCTTTTTCAGACTTCTAAGAACTCACTGCCCTCCTTACTCTATTCAAGCACCCTAACAAAACAGAAATGAACCTTTGTATTTCATTTTCAATACCCCTTAATAGAGTGGCCATAGTCATTTAAGATAATGCTTCGGGGTCAGTCTATTTAATTGTAAAAAAGTTATGGCTCGTGAAATGACTGGTTAATTGTGTATCATAATATGATAATTAAGTAGATTATTAGGATTCCAAAATAAAATGATTTTTGATGTGATTTATTCAGACTAGAATGTTCCTAGAACCATTTGTTCCAGGATTTTCCTGTGAGGAGAGATGATAGAACAGATTTGTCTCATCCATATTTCACCTAATGTATCTGAATGTCTAGATTAAGTCCTGGGAAAATGTAGTTTTAGAAGTCACTCCCAGGAGAATTTCATAAATATTATCTATTGAGAACGTGTGTCGTAAGCTAACGTGAATGCTATAAAATCTCTGGTTTTAGGTTTTGCTGAATAGACACAATGAAGACTTGGTGTTTACAAATGCAAAACACTTTAAAAGCTTGCATACCATTTAAGAAATGGATACATTTGATGCATTTTTTTTTCCTTACCAGTGGATACTGGTTTGAAAGTGTTATTTGTAACAAATGATGCTGTGCAGGAAAAGAAATAACTTGCATGGGTTTCTAGGTCTTTAAATCAAACCTCTGATTAATTGAGACACCCGGGGGTTGGGATGCCTAATGGCATAATCTGAAAAGCAGAAAAGATTTTACTGGCTTCGGAAAGATCGATTCAGGATCAGCTTCTTTCCCGTGAGAACTACTTTTTCCCCTCCATCCAGAAATGCATAAATCTGGGGCCTCCTCTGTTCTGCATGTGCTCTCTCTTAAATATTTAGGCTACGAGAAAAAAAAAAAGTCAAGTTAAATTCTTTTTTCTCTTTTTTATTTAATGGATTTTTTAAAAAAAAATGTATGAATCTAGTTTGGAGAGCCTGACAATGATCAGAAAGTCTTGATTTTAATATTGCTATCTTCCTTCACAAATAGCAACAAGACATTTCACGAAGCATTCTTTTTCTCTTAATAAACCTATCCAAGTCGTTTTTACTCCTTTCCATCATGAAATTTAATTATCAACATCCTTAGTTTTCTGTTTTCCTAGTTCAGATCTTTATCCCACCTTACCTTATGGGATCTCTTTCCATAATGCGTATGAAGTTGATATTTCAACTATAGGTGCAGTAAGTTTCTGGTTAACTGTGGATATATGGAATGAACCACCTCCCCAAAGATCTCAGATACTAACAGAGGTACTTGCCCAAATAGCAAATGATAGGAAATATTCAGATTTTTAAGCTGGAGTAGAATGGCAGAGATATAAGTTGTCCTAGTATTATTTATCACTCAGTGGATTAACGGTTAGAATGGAAGATGTAGAGGGCTGGGTGTGGTGGAGCTTTCCGTGAGTCTCAGCACTACAGAGGCAGAGTTTGAGATCAGACAGGTCTACCAAGAAAGTCCGAGGACAGCCAGGGCTACACAGAGAAACTCTGCCTCAAACACCAACAATAACAACAACACAAATGATAAAGTGGAGAGAGAGAGAGAGTTACATTTAGGCCACATAGATAGGTTGTTCTTTTTTTCTCCTGGAAGATGATTTTTCCAAACACAAGGTTTTTCATTGCCGCTCATAAAATCCAGCATCACAATTGTGCGTTTCTCCTTTAGATTTGTTCTTTTACTGAAAGGGGAATCATGATTCTTTCACTAAGCATTTCTCCACAATAACACACCCTGGGAAACTCAGTGTCCCTGGTGGGCACCGATGGCTCCGTGTTTCCTCTCTTTTGACATTTTTTAAGGTATTATGAGTTGTGGACTAATGAAATGGGTTCCTGCACTTCTTTTTATTTATCTGACAAATGTTATAATTGTATCTGCTTGTCACTTTATGCCAACAAAGGACGCTTTGTCAATACATACTATTGACAGCCACACGTTTCGGCAACTCTCAAGAGAGACATTTTGGTCAAATAGAAGGAACTGCTATTAGATATTCCTCATAAATAAATTTACTTCAACATAGGACATATGGGTGTTATCCTATAATGAATCTATACTAATCAAACATTTTATTCCCCAGAAAAGTGATGTTTTAGCCCAGTGTAAACAACTGTTGTTAGATATTCTTTATCTGTGTGCTGAATTCTCTACATGAAAAGCTTAGAGGATTTTTCAGAGTGCATCTATATCACAAAGCAACTTAGAAGCCTGGACGTGTCCTTTTACAGGCTAGGTTTGCTCAGTCTTGTCACTATTGATATTTTGAACCAAACTGTTCTTCGTTCTGAAATACTGGCCTGTGCATTAGATGATGTTTAGCAGCATGTCTGACTTCAACCCAAAGATGTCAAAGGGGTATCAGTGACACCCATTTTCCTAAATTTTTTTTTTCCCTTCCCTTCTCCATCTTGCTCTGGCCCCTGCTCTCTGGCCCAAAGGTTTTACAGGTGATTGTGAGCCACCATGTGGTTGCTGGGATTTGAACTCATGACCTCCAGAAGAGCAGTCAGTGCTCTTAACTGCTGAGCCATCTCACCAGCCCCTCTTAAATATTTTTAAAAGACATTTTAAAGTATCCACTGTAGTGGTTTTCTAGTTGAAAACCACTATTGTAGACATTTCAGGATTTTTATCCTGCTCTATTGAGATAACCTAATCTCACTGCTCTGATACATCTCCGTATGTCTCACCCTGAGCCCATTCCTGAACCATTTTCTCCAAACTTGTGTATTCATTCATCACATACAGTAAACATTTTTATACATAACTTCAAGATGTTGTACTGGCTGGTTTTGTGTGTCAACTTGACACAAGCTTGAGTTATCACAGAGAAAGGAGCTTCCCTTGAGGAAATGCCTCCATGAGATCCAGTTGTAAGGCATTTTCTCAATTAGTGATCAAGGGCCCATTGTGAGTGGTGCCATCCCTGGGCTAGTGATCCTGGGTTCTTGTAAGAAAGCAAGCTGAGCAAGCCAGTAAGTAACATCCCTCCATGCCCTCTGCATCAGCTCCTGCTTCCTGACCTGCTTGAGTTCCAGTCCTGACTTCCTTGGTGATGAACAGCAGTGTGGAAGTGTAAGCTGAATAAACCCTTTCCTCCCCAACTTGCTTCATGGTCATGTTTTGTGCAGGAATAGAAACCCTGACTAAGTCACATGTGTATATGTGTAACTGATATAGTTGTATTACAGTATTCTACCTGTTCCTTACGACACCAAGAGATAGACATTTTCTACTGAGGAGATAAAAGTGGGCATAAATTCCATGGTTTACTGGTAACCGCTTAGTGGTTCATCTTCAAAGATACTGGTTAAACACAGTTGGGAGACCACCCTTGTTAGACATAATTCTATGCTTTTAAATAAAAATATGTTGTGGGTGACAGAACCCAATAAGTACATACCCATTCCATCATAGCCATAGAGTCAAGTGGTCTCTTCTCCAATAAGAGGCACCTGAGAGAGAAATAAATGGATTTGCCCCTTTAACAGATAATAAAGCCAGGAGGGGGCCTGGCTTTGCTGGTCTCCATAGCCCCCCTCTCTGTCACTGTCTCTCTGTCTGTCTCTCTCTGTCTCTCTGTCTCTGGATTCTACAAGTAAAGATTTGTTTATTTAAGTCTGTAAATGTCTTCTAACTGGATAGCATTTTATCACACTCTAAGCTGCCAAGGGACTGGGTGTCACACAGTGAAAGAAAGAGATCTAAAAAAATGAATGTAAGATGTAGTGTCCCCTTAGGAGTTTACAATCAAGTAGAGCTATCTCACCTGGCATGGTCACAAATGTGAAAATGGAAGGGAGAAATGCTTAAAGAATCAAGAGAATAAATTGCTTGAAAAACCCAGAGAAAGGCATCAAATGCTTATTTATTGGCTGGCGGGACAGAAAATTATTAAGAATGAGGAAGAACTGATATGTGTATCTCTTGATTTAAATTCGTTGTGCAGCTTGACATTTCTCCATTTCATGGTTATTCATCATAACAGCAGAAGTAAATTATTGTGATAGATAACTTAAACAGTTCACTCTTTTCGAACACTGGTAATTTATGTCTCTCCCTCTTACTCCAGTGTTCCTAGAAGCCTGTCAATGCTATTGATATTTTCAGAGGATCGGCTCTTGGCTTCATTACTTTTCCTACCACTCTTTTGTTCTCCTGCTCATTGATTTTTGCTTTGAGTTTATTTTCTTTGTCTTTTCCTGGCTTCTAAAGATGTAAGCAGATTATTGATCCAAAGAATTCTTTTCCTAATATAAGCTTTAATCCTGTATATTACCTTTCAGACACTATAAGCACCATTCCTTATTTCTTAATTTCAGTTTAAAGCCTCTCTATTTTTTTTTTACAGTGTCCTTATGATTGCTTCTTGAGTCATGTGTTTTCATAAGCAGGATGACTTTCAAGTATTTCCTTCATCAAGGTTCCTCTTACCTTTCTGTTTCCTGACTTCTAGTATAATTATGTTGATGAAAGATTATGTACTTCACTCTTTTCAAGTTCAAGTTTGTTTTTGACCAAGGATGTGGTCTTCATTAACACATGTTTAACGGAAGCATTTGCACATGATAGATACAGGCTTCTGTTGGCTGGGGTGTTCTGTGCATTAGTTCATAATACAGGTCAAGTCTTGTAAATTTTTGCTGGTTTTCCTCTCTAACAACTCTGTGTTTGGAGAAGGGGACCCACACTAAGTATGGACTTGTCTTTTCTGCATCCCTCTTCTTCCTGTGTCTGTTTCATGAACATTTGCTATTTATTCTTAGCTGTGTGTGCACTTAGGATAGCCACATATGTATTCTTGACTCATGGACCACTGCATCGTTATGTAACATTCTACTTTATCTTTGGTGATATCCTCTGCTCTGAACTTTTTGCTTAAGTTACTTTAGCCATGCTACTTTCTTTTAGTAACTGGTTCCATGGTGTATCATTTGTGATCCTCTTGATTCTGTAGTGAATTTCAGATGAGTTTCAAATAGTATAGATTTATGAGTTTCAAACAGATAGTATAGATTTGAGTTACATTTTGCATTTTAGGAAGCCAAATTTTATCATTTATTTGTTATATTTAGACTATTAGTGTGACTATTGGTAACTTTGGACTTACAGTTTTGTAATTCCAGTTGTCCCTTCTGTCTGTTTCCTTGTCCCTTTTATTACTTTCCGTGCCTTCATGTTTGGTTAAATCAGTGTGTAATATTTCCTTCCCTTCACTGCGGTGAAAATATAACTGCATAAAGCAACCTCAGAGTTTGGTTTGGCTTATGGCGTGAGGTTGCAGCCACCATCATGGGGAACAAACTCAAGGCATGAGGGTGCAGCCCGTCATCATGGGGAGGGCATGGAGGCAAGCGGGAAATGAGGCGAATCATGGCGCTGCATCTGCAGGCAAGGTAAATCTCATTCCTCAGCTCCGTCACTTACGTTCAGTCCAGGACCTCAGTCCTAAGAAGAGAGCTGTCCAAGTTCAAACCTCTCTCTCCTCTCAGCAATACCTCTCTGGAAACAGACACACTCAGAGATGTACTGCCACATGATTTTAAATCAAGTTGGCAGTGATAATTGGCCATCATCGTCAGCATTCCATTTTAACTATGGACTGTGAATTTTAATACATTATCATCAGCATTCCATTTTAACTATGGACTGTGAATTTTAATACGTTATGCTATAGACCAGGAAATCTGTTGTTTTTACCAGATACTCAAGGGGATGATAGAAGGCAGCCTTATCTTTGAATGAATTTGGTATCACTTTCACAGGATAGCAACCCATTCACAGGATACTTTGTCTTCCCATCTCTCTGGCTTTGCTCCTAGTTGTATTAGGTATTGTGCCTGTGACATAACAATGCCCATTGTGTGCATTGTACCTTGTAAGTGCATTAGAGCACATTATGTTTTCCATGTGACTATCAGCATTTTCACAGCTAAGAGGAGGCAAAAAGCAGACTAATACTTACCAGTCCCGGACCAGGTTTTCTTAATCTCATTTGCTTTCCCATATCCCAATTTGCTTTCTGGCACCATCTGCTTTATTGCTTATCTTCTTTTAGTAATCCTTTTAGGTCAGAGCTGCTGGCCTAATGCTGTTACAGTTTTTCTTAATAACGCAACCTTTTGTTTTCTTAATCTCAACATGGCTGTTTTTGCTGAGGGATATTTTTACTGGATATAGAAATGTAGATTTCTACTTTTCCAGCACTTGAGAAAAAAAGTATCATCCTTTTTCTGTCCTCTGTATTTCTAACAAAAAAAAAAAAGAAAAAATTCAAGCATGGTTCCACTATGGTAATGTCCTTTCAAATTATTTTCTTTTTTTTATTGATTGATTCATTATGATTTGCCTGGGTGTGAATTTATTTGGATTTTTCCAATTTAAAATTGGCAGAGATTTTTGAATATATAAATTCTTTAATAAAACTGCATGTGTCTTCATTATGTCCCCCTCTTCCCACTTTATTCTATCATTCTCTAGTAGGTAAACCCCACACCCCTGCCATCTTTTGATTGGCTTCTCCCTTGTGATAAAGACCTTTCCTTAATCTTCTGTGTGTTGAGTAATGATGCGTTGTACCCTGGACTTTCTTAAGACCAAATCATGAGACAGAATTCTGTTAGAGAAAATAATCATTTAGATTCAGTTGAAAGCATAGATCAACGTCTATGAGTGGCAGTTGTTGTTATAGCAATTTCCTCCAAGTTGGGACATTCTGAGCTGCAGGGAGTCTCTTAAAGACCCAGGAATTTCTTAGATGAGGCTCCTTAAAAATCAGGAGGTAAACAACTCAGAATTTTCAGAGTGACAAGTTTCACTAGGCCCCCTCCTTCTCCCTCATGAACCATTACCCTTGCTGGCATAGGCTTTCTGTGATGCAGCTGCTTTTGAGTCGATTTTTTGCTTCATAAGTAACCCCCCCCCCCCGCCACTGCTCCATACTCCTGTAAGTAATCCTAATCATTAGTTCACTAAGTTTGAATTAGGTGGTATCTTTATTTTGGTTTGTTGCCAATACACTATCTGGGATGAGTCGACATTGTTCAGGAGTTCATACATAATTATAGGAGCCTCTTCTTGAGTTTCCTCATCCTTTATCATTTCCATACTATTTTCTGCTTCCATAAGATAACCCCTTTTGGATCTCTTGACAAAAGATGTGCTTTATTTGCCCAACTTTTTGAACATATTCACAACAGGTTCATATATAGGGAAGGAAGGATGAAGAAAAGAAGGAACGGAAGAAAGGAGGGAAGGAGGAAGGAAGGGAGGGAGATAGAGAGGGAGGGTGGGAGTGAGAGCACATGAATGAGAATGAGAATGGGGGAGAGAGTGAGACCTGCTCCATGGAGATTGGAGATGCATCCATCTCCTCTGATTAGAAAGTCAGGCAGATCTGCACTGCAATTGTCCTAGCTTTGGGTCCTGCTGGGTCTTATTGTTATGGTGTCCCTTGCTGCTATGCTTCACTGTTTAAGGGATTGTTGGGTATAAAGAACTACAGAAAAGACAACCGTTACAGAATGCCCCTCCCCCCAGTACCTGAGCACAAAAAGACTTTGCTTGCCCAGCTAAAGCTAGGAGACCTCCTCCTACAGCTCTGGATGGTACTGAAGTCCACCTAGTACCTGGGTTATGTTTGGTCCACTGTGGATTAAATAGAGGAAGAAACCTGGCAAAGGCCTTAATTAATTAGGCAGAACTTTGAATTTATCTTGAATCTGCCAGGTAGCCATAGCACGAGGTCACTACTGTCCACACGCAGTCCAGGTTTGAGAGCTGCATTCAGTGGTAGCTTGGGGCAGAATGTGCTTTCTCCATCTCGCTCAGAATCGAAACCAAGGCTTCCACTCAAGAAGGAAGAAACAAAAACTGTCATTAACATGGCAAATACGCCATGCCATGTATAATAAGTTGACTATATGAAGCCAAAAAAGATGAATGAAAAGAAATTGTTCTAGACATGATCGACCTCAGTCCTTGGAATAACCAGTGGCTCTGAGTTGCCATACAATCTGTTTCATTTTGTTACGACTGGAAATGTTTTCTGTCTGGAGACTACTGTGGTTGTACATTATATACAATATCTTCACGGCAAACTGTTGTTTTTTTTAACAGCACTGTAAGTTCTATGGCTTTTATTGAGAGAACTGCCAATTAGCATAATTTTTGCAAAGACTAATCAGGACCATTCTAAACTGCTACATGCAAAGGCACACTCATATCTGTAGATCACTGTGATCATACTGCTGAAATGCACTGCCATCAGAACACTGCTGTGTACATTAATTATTCATGTACCAGTAAAGAAGAGCCAGGCATGTTCAAAATAGATGCCAGAAAGCTTGCGAATTAAATTTCGAAAGGGGAATTAACTAGAATTCTACAGTGAATCTGTTTGTGAAGCAAATCATTATCTCTCAGCGTTTGCTATTGCATGTGCTGTTTCTTTTTCATAAATAAGAGTTATATAACCTTATTCAGACCTGTCCCTGTTTCTGAGACCCTCTTCTAACACCCTGGTCAGTCTATGGTAACATGGCAGACATGTAAACCTAAGGGGTATGGCTTTGGGGGCTGTGGTATACAATCTCTGTGCAGAGGGACACAACACTTACTGAGCTGCCTTTCAGTCTGCAATCTGTAATCACATTTGATGGAGAGGCTGGATGGCTTCCCTGAGGCTGAGGGTGCTCCCTGGGACGGAGACGCTCCTTTGTCAGCAGGTGGTGGTGGTAGCAGATGTTACTCTTCTGTTGGCTCTAAGGAAGGCCAGGGAAAGCCCCTAAGCAGGCAAGGCCCCCTGCACAGCTGGCGAGATCCCCTGCATGGCCTCCAACTTTCCAAACTCTCTTGGCGAAGACACTCTGCTCTGTATTTGTTTTCTTTTCTCCCTGAGTCCAGATATTTTCAAAAAAAAAAAAAAAAAAAATGCATACATCCATGCTGATTGCTTCCATGTATAAATATATCACTCAGCCCCTTTAGGACCCAGAAGCAAATTGTTTCTTTATTTCCCTTTTAACTACTTTCAAGGGAGGGTCAATGAGGTTAAGAAAAACAAGAGAATTCCAAGGGCAATTTTTCTCTGCATCTAAGCACTCATAATCTTTCTTCTATAACTTCCTTTCACTACAACTAATATGAAGTATATGAAGCCCCCCCCCCAAAAATGTCTTGTTATCTAGTAAAGGGTGAGGGCTCTCCAGCTAGTCTAAGAATGGATATTTTTTGATATTACAGTCTTAAAGTAGAAGGTTTAGATACAAAGGATGTGCTTAGATTAATTCTAATCATTAGTTGTAACTGAGATATGAAATTAGTGATGAATGGATGATGAATGAACGGGTAATGATTAAGTATCATTCACAGAACACTACTCAACTATTAAAAAAGAACAGAATACTGCCATCTGTCCCAGCATGGACAGAACTAGGAAGCATGCAGTAAGCAAATGAGCCAGAGAAAAACTACATTTCTATGTAGAAGCTACAACAAAAAAATCATCTTTTATTTAGATTAACAGTTGCATAGGTTAGGAAGTGGGAGGTGGATGGATAACAGAAGGTTGGATTTGACCACTGCATGTCTTCTGCATATGTCAATTACTGGACTCCATAAACTTGTGGAGCTAATATAATTTCATTGAAAATAAATTCAGAAAAATAAAAACTGTGTAAACTCCAGAAATGTTTTTGTATGCAATATTGTAGAAGCTGCTATTGTATTATTTTTGATGTCTGTGAATGAAAAATATTTTTTTTTAAACATTTTAGAGTTGGCTCTCTGCAATCCCAGGTAGTTATTGTTTTTTCAAGATGAAGCATAGAGAAATACTGACTGGCTGACCTCTGGCCAGTGTGAATGTATACAGAAATACAGCGGAAGGAATTTGTGTTGTTTCTGTATTTTTGTGGGATGTGCACAATGGCATGAGGCACTTCTCTTGCCATAGGTAAGTTCTACTTCCTTCTGCCCCATCACATTACAATGATATAGAAACCACAAATCCCATTGGTCTTGAGTCACAAAGATTCTGTGAGTTAAATAGCCCAGACGTTCACCCGTGGCAGTTCAGATTGAATCCTATTAGACTTTGTGAGGTTATTCTCACCTGCAGAAATTAATTAGTTAGGAAGTGCATTCTTCCTAACATTCTGTCACTGGGCTAGCTGGGAGGTGTGTTTTGGGTGGCAGTTGTCTGCCAGAATTCTTCAGATACAATGGAGGAAAGAAAAAAAAATCACTCAGTGTGTGGAATTTTCCCCTCCTCAATAAAACATTTTATCTCCCCAAATTATGGAAGTGAATAAAGATGCAGAGGAGCCTGTTGTCATAACAGTCTGTGGCAGGTGGGTCGCCTTGCTTCATTGAGGGAGAGCACTCACCAGGAAACACAGAAGTAAATCATCATAATCAAATCAGCGTTTCAGCTCTCGTCCCCCTCATCTAATTCTAATTTATCATAAACAGTGTGATCAGGAAGTGATGAGTGACTCTCATACCCTTTACTGGGATGGCACCTAATTTGTATTCCATGGAAAGATAGTCTCGGAAGCCAATAACATATTCAAATTGTGATTTGAGTTTTCTAAATAAATATTTATCCAGAGGATGCATATTAATAATTTAGCACCCACAAACTCTCAAGGTGTTCGTGTTTCAGTGGCGGATTGACTCACATTAAAATGGTATGTTATTGATTCTATAGAACCAACCGCTTTGATGATGGGTTGGAAGACTGGCTTCCTACCCTTGCAGGCCTGGAGTATAGAAGGACAAACAAGAGACCTTGGAAACCAAACCAGTGGATACTAATAGGTTAGAGAAGGAGCCATGTAATATTAAAAGAGAGGAAAGCTTTTACTACAGACATTGGCGATAAGAAAGGGGAGCAAGGAGCACCCCAAGTAGAGTGTTATGGTCCTCCTAATTTCAACGAATGTCAGGGATCCTTTTCATTTACCCCATCTTGAGATCTTCAAGGAATGTTGAATGCCTGTATCCTACAGAACGCTAAAGTTCAACTGAGCTGACCTTAAGTGAGTCCTACATATTTACATTACTCTAGAGTTAGCTAAAATTATCTTAGACAAGTACCCTCTTTAAAAAAATCAAGGATTGACTATCTTATACACAGGGAGATGGACACTTTGAAGATGTAGGGGAATGTGAAAACAGAATTGGATCTGGCATAGCCCCAAAGCCCATTTGTTAAACACTTGTTCCTCTGTTTGATGCTATTGGATATGTGAGTTTTCAGAGATAGGATTCAATAGAAGGAAGTTGGATATGTGCCCTTAAAGACAATACTGTGATCCTGAGATGGGAGAGCCCGTCTCCCTCTTCTCTCTGTGTACCATGAAGTAGCAGGACTTCTTATCTACACACTCCATTAATGATGTATTGTGCTGTCTCATGCTCAAAACCAGAAAAGAAAGTAACCATTCACCTTCTGAATTACAGATCACAATAAACCTTTTCTTTTCCTAAGTAGGATGTATCCAGGTTTTTGCTACACTAACAAACATGACTAACACCTAAGACCTAAGAAATGTAGTGACAGGGTACCTTGTACACTTGATCAGATGCTTCTCCTGAGATACTGGCCTGACTAGGAGTTGAGCTTACTAAAAAATTTCTAAGCCCTATAGTCTTGATTATATGATCCAATAACACATAAGATACTTTCTAATAAGTATATTTTGTTTTTAAATTTACTATTATTATTATTATTGGTGGTAATGGTGTGTGTGTGTGTGTGTGTGTGTGTGTGTGTGTATGTGTGTGTGTGTGATGTAGCAGGACAGGTATAGGTCAAAGGACGATTCAAAGGAAGTATTTCTGTATTTCCACTGTGGGTTCTGGGGATCAAACTCAAGTTGCAAGTCTTGTTCAGCTAGCACATTTACTCACTGAGACATCTCACAGGCAGTATTTTTCCTTCAGAGACAGGATCTCCCTGTTTCCCTGGCTAGCCTTGGACTCACGCTCATCCAGCCTCAAGCCCCTGAGTAACTGGGATCATAGAGGTATGATTAATGTTCATATCTATCATGTCTGTAGGAAATGCCTGTTCTCCTTGCTTTTATTACAGCCATTGTCAGTTTTCTAAGATCTTTATTACACATAACCCTTAGGCATGGTCTCCCAAATTCAATAGAGAGCAACTCAGAGGATTTTGACTGAAATGACATGGAACTGATAGATAGTCCTGGAAAAAAGGACATTATTACAATATCCCATCTACAGAAATGATGCTGGCCTCTCTTCCCCCCTCATTATGATGTGGTCTGAATATGAAATGTCTTCTTAAGCACATGTGATAGAGCCTAGGTACACAGTGTGTGTGGTGCTGTTCTGGAAACGTGAGGAAGTGGGAACTGACTAGAGAAAGGAGGCTCCTGGAATCAGGTCCCTGGGGCTAGATTGTTCTTGCCTACTTCCTGTCTCTTCTCTGCTTCCTGCCAGTAAGCAGTGAGGAAGGTCCTTTGTCACATATTACCTACCTCCTGCTCATGAGAAGTTGCCCAAGCCTTGAGGGTCACACAATCAGGTGTTTTCATCACAGTGACACAAAATAGTAAATAACACTATTGAAGTTTCATGTTTTTCTGTTGCTCTGCAAATGCCAAGTATATATGGAGTTGCTTATTATTTGCCCCGAGTCGTTTGTGGTGGGTGGGAGGAATGATGGGGACGGAGGCCGGGAATTTCTGCATACGAGGCAAGTCCTATAGTGTTGAGTCCTAACTCATCTCTCTTATGGCCCTTAGGTGGTTTGGGTGTTTATTTGCATCCACATTAAAGGATTCCTTGTATGTGTTGCTGGCGTATAGGAGTCCACTAATTTTGTTACACAAATTGTATATACTGCATACTTGGTGAAACTTTGTTAGTTTAAAAAGTCTGTATTAACAATCACAATATTTACTAATGACAATCAGTAATTTAGTTTCTACCATTCTAATTATTTTATCGTCTTTCTACTGCCCTATGGGACATGCTGGTTGAGATTTTCAGTGCAATCCTGAGTAACCACAGCGGCAGACAGGCTTGCCTACCACTGGCTTTTTAGGAAGGCATCTGCATGCCACCAAGTATGGGGATCAAGGCAAAATGATTTTTTATGAAGATTATCTATTAACCTAAAATTTCCCCTCTATTCATAGTTTTCTCAATGTGAATCATATTTTATCACTTATTTAGTCACTTTTGAGATTTATTTATTTACTTACAGCCGTGTCTCCTGCAGCTATGGCTGTTCTGAATTCTTCATAGTTAAAGATGACTTTGACCTCCTGACCCCTCTGCCTCTGCCTCCCAAAGGCTGGCATTATGGGTGTATACTACTTCACTTGGTTTAGGCAGTGCTGGAAACCCAAGCTAGGACCTTGTGGTTGCTAGGCAAGTTGTCTAGCAACTGCACAACACACCAAGCTCCTGTGTTAGATTTCAGAATAATTCCTCTTCAAGAAGCCTTTGGGGCACGCTCAGGGCAGAGTGAAGTCTTTTTTGGATCTGCCAGGTTTTCAGCTCTACCAACCATAGCGGGCTAAGCAATCTGCTTAGAGCTCTCTGTTACCTGTTAGCTCCTAAAAAAAAAAAAACCACAGGAGCAGGTCTATGTTTTCTTGATGGCTTCATCCTCCAGCAGTTGGTATAGAACACAGAATAGCTGGAGTGTATTTTTACAAATTTATTGAAGCTATGTCCTAGAAACTTCACCTATTTTTTTCTCAAAACAAATACTCATGTTAAGTACACACCATTTATAAAGGCAATTAGAGTAGATAATACATTTGACTGAAAAGTTTCATTTATCAACACATTTGTATTTGCTGTTAATAAAATAAACCCTAATATATAATTATGCCCTCTGAGAGAGACACCTACTTTCTACCTTGATAAAACAGAAATTATTGTTATATTTTCAATCAAGTTCATCTTTATTTTAACATTGTCTTTTGTGGTTGCTGTTCATCATGGTGCTATTAATAAAACAAAAGTGAGATTTTCATGATGTTTGTTAGTTGTTTTTTTTTTTTTAAATCAACTCAACACAAACTAGAGTCACCTAGAAAATGGGAGTTTAACTGAGAAATTGCCTCCATTAGACTAACCAATATTTTGTAGATTAATGTCTGACATGGAAAAGCCAAGGCCACTGGAAATCGTCTCACTTCTAGACTGGTGTTCCTGGATTGTTTAGGAAAGCAGGCCAAAGAAGCCACACAGAGCAAAGCCATTATTTCATGTAACCTGTTTCAGTATCTGCCTCCAGGTCCCTGTCTTTGCTTCCCTCTATGGTGGACTGTGTAAGCCAATCAATTTCTTCCTCTCAAAAGGTGCTTCTGGTTGTATGGCTTATCACAGCGACAGGGACAGAGCTAGAACACCCACTAACTTGTATTTTTCTCAGCGATTACTTTTTTCAGAGTTTTTTTTTTTTTTTCATCTCTGAAACTAAAATAATTTTTTTCCATTTAAATGCTATTCTTAACGGATGCAAAAGTCTCCTGAGTTTAATTAACATCCTCAACTCCTTGATTACCACAGGACCACAAATGTCATTTCGAAATGGAAAACCTTTATTCTTTAACTTTGTTTTGCCTTCATGCATAGCATGGCTCTAAAAAAAAAAAAAATCACAGTAGTTATATTTTGCAAAGCTGTCTTTGCAAAACTGTGGGTAATACATCTTTCATAGTTCATTGAAAATAAAAGAAACCAAATCCCACCAGGATTAGTTCTGTCTCTTGATTGCTTCCTATGGGCATGTTTTTCTGCTATTAGATGTGCTTGGATTAATCTTCAGTTTAAAATGGCAGTCTGGGAAAGCAAAATCCTATTTTTTGAGTTAGACAATGAAGTCCTACATCTGATGGTCTGGCTCACACTACCTCCCAGTCAGTCTGGCTCACAGATAAGATTGAACAGTAATTCCTGATATGGTGAAGTGTCTTATTATTAACCTTATTTTCAGTAAGGTTATGTTTTTCGTTTGCTCCAATGGATAACAATGAATAGTGATTCTGTAACATCTTGTATTCCCTTGGATTCTACCCGTTCTAAAGAGTACTCTACAAACCACAGTTTTTCCTGACTTCACTTCTACGGGATGTCAGTCAGGTTCCATCAACAATGTACATGCAAACATTTCTATACATCCATCAGGGTGTCCCAACTTCTCTGTGGAAGAGTCGCTGAACAATGTGTGTGACTCATTCCGGTGGGAAGTATCATATTTCTCAAATTAACTCAAAAGCTCACGTTTTAAAAAAGTATATATATATATATATATATATATATATATATATATATATATGCTTCTAAACTTCAAGCGCTTGCTCATAATATATTAAAAAAAAAAATCTCTTACTCATATCATGTCCTGTAGTCTATCTAACGTGTTGCACACATTATGTCCTGTGCCCTTCCTGATCTTTTTTCTACAGAATACTTGAAATCTCCATTTGAGGGCTTTCTTAGTGGTACCTAAGATTGTCTCTACCCTATCTACCCTACCTAAAGTCATATGACTGCTTTTCCCATGGAAAATCAAATTGTTTTATTTTAATTTGCGGTGGCATAGCCAATAAAAGTCTATTAATAACAATCCTCCTTTTATCTGACCACCCCCCCCTTACTATCTCTGAATCCAAGTTTAATTTCCCTTCCGGCTACTTTGAACAAGATGGGTTTTGCCAAAAGATCATTTCCTCGCTTCTATCTTTGGCTGTGTGTCCAGGAGTCTCTCTGTCTCGAAGGAATTTCCTTTCCTTCACTGTTCATTTATGTAAACCTTTACCCTTCCTTCAAAACTCTTATCTAATGTCACTAATGAACCCTTCTCTAAACATCTCCCTGTAAATACACACTTCTCTCTGTCTCTGTCTCGCAGACAGACACACATACGTTAAGTTTTAAAAAGCAACACATCCCCCCTCAGCTATGACTGCTGCAGTGGTAGACAGAGGCCCCGTACCCCTCTCTTAAGCAATTTATAGACATCATGGAATGGCCCAATTATCTTCTGAGCTCTTCCTGATTTTTTTAAAAGTTCATTTTAAACTAAATGTTGGCATTTTTACTTTGAAACTAAGCCACAAGATAAAACCAATTTATACAATTATCCAAGACTAAATTTTATTATCTCTATTGGTTTTCTTTCTTTCTTCCTACATTTCCTTCTTTCCCTCTTTCCTTCTTTCTTTCTTTCTCTTTCTTTCTTTCTTTCTTTCTTTCTTTCTTGCTTGCTTGCTTGCTTGCTTGCTTGCTTGCTTGCTACTTCCCTGATAACATAAGAAAGTTTAACTTTCTATTAAGATGATTCAAATTATTCAACAGAATGTGCCCAGGGGCTTGAGAAAGGCAGTATAGATTTTGAATTCCAAACCGGCAATATTGCGAACCGTGCACAGAAGAACACACATGGCCATTATTAGGTCTGATGCCCAGTCCCACCCCCACCCCCATCCCCCCACCCTGTCCCCCTGCACCTAGTACAACATAATAGAAAAAAAAGTCTTGGGTGGAGTAAAAAACTCCTTTCAAAGGTTAAACAATCACTGGAAATCCTGAAAATGTGTCCTCTTCCATCCAGTGGGAAAAACACTTTAAAGTTTTTTTTTTCCCTCCTAAGAATTGTTTAGCAAGAGCTTTACTCAGAAGTTTCTATTTTTGACAGAAAGTTCAGTTTTAACTGCCTGAAATACAATGCCATCTGTGTTTACTTTTCCCTTGCAAAACACAGTTCCCTTTTTCCCATTAATGCATAACAAGTACATGGTTCTAGTAACCTCGATTAATGTGCTGATCGGAAAGGTGCATTTCTTTTTGCAAAATCTAAGCCACAGAAAAAAATTTACGATATTCTGGTTAATAGTTATGGCCACAATATTTATTTCCCACTGAGACAGGGTGGTAAGTGAATAAATTGGGCACCATACATACTGACATTTAGTGAGTGTCCCTACATTTAATGACATCAAGAGCACAGGACCAAAGAATCCCAAGCTTGCTCATTCATACCCATGACTGGTTCCACTCACACATACACTGGAGCAGTAGTAGCACAAGACATTCAGAAATCATCAAAAATATAATGTATTAAGCAGAAGCTTTTAACTATCTTATAGTCTGTATAGCTATCTACGATCATAAAAGTCATTATAGATATTTCAGTTATCCCATTCCTGTGAAAAAATATGCTGATCAGCAATTAGTTGCTTTGCCACCGAATCCTCCATAAGGGAACATTTAGAAAATTTACTTAGTTTATATTTCATTGAATATTTACTCTCCACTTAAAATCAACACATCATTCATTTTTAGAATTTCATCCTGGCATTCCTTCCGTAGCTCATAGTCTTTAAGAGTATCCCAAACCAGATTGTTGGCGAATGACGTATAGTCAAACAGAACTGTGTTATCAGGTCTAGCGTGGACTCTTGAAAGTTCTTATTGTGATAGACTTCCCTCTGGAGAAACAGAGGGCTTTGTTGCCAGGCTTCTCAGTGGGCTTGTTTCTGGAGCAGCGCGGTCGCTCAGAACAAGCCTTACACTTCCTGTTGCCTCCTGAGCCTTCGGGAGGCAGAAGCTGAGATGAGGGACCTAGGAATGGAAGAGTTCCCACTCATCCATATGCGTGCGTATGGAAAGGGAAAGCAGAAGAGAACGGAGCTGAGCCACAGGAGGCTCTGACTGCTGGGTGACCTTTTCTACTAGTTCTGGCTTTTCACTTCTCAACTCTATGGGCAGAGGACCTGCAAGCCCACACTTGGATTTAGCAGAAATACAAAATTAGAGACTTTCAGTCCAAAGGCAGGCATTACCCCCATTGTCCTTTGGTCAGAAGCAGCAATAAAATACATTCTTAATCCAATACAGGGGATCTACTTACCACAGTCTGCATTTCTGTGTATGGGATGTGATTATCTATCACTCACATCTACCTTTACTTACGTTCTAAATTTATTTCTGAGTTGTCATATATGAGTTATATAAATAACTGAGATTTCATATTACAATTTTTTTCTTTATTTATAACCCCTCATTTTCCTTAACTAGTGATATATTAGACAGTTTAGGGTATGGTTGGTAAATAAGCTGACCATGATTTAACAACAAATGTTAGCTTATACATCCTTCAATATAGGAGACTGGAGGATATCATGAGTTTATCAATAATAAGATGACATAACACAATAACTATAATAATACAAGAAAAAATGAAAGCATTGTTTTAAAACTCCCTTCTAATAAAGGCATTTTTTTAATTTACACATTTATCAAGTAATATTATATACATGATATTAATGAGTATTTAAATCTCTGGGAACATTTTTGAATCAATAACCAACCTTTTAATGTGTGTGTGTGTGTGTGTGTGTGTGTGTGTGTGTATGTGTGTGTGTATGATGAAATTTCACACAGTATTCCAGACTGAACGGGAAATAGTTATGTTACTCAGGCTGCCTTTAAATTCTTGGCAATCCCTCTGGCTCAGCCACCCAGTGCTGGAATTACATTATAAGTATGAGCCACCATCTCCCGCACCACTCTTCACTGTCTAGTCTGCACTCATATCATAGTGCTTCTTGAAAGAGTGGCTGGACCAAAGGAAGAACACTGTCAGGTGTGCCCTCTACTCACGAGAGAATGTTCCCAATGTAGGCGTAGTAGGAGCAGCAGTAGGGTGTACTTCCGTCGCAGCAGTAAGAGCGGCACTCTTTGCCACACTGAGCAAGGCAATCCCCTACAAAGTAAAAATGAGAGCGGTTGAGGTTGTAAAATCTCAGCTTAAGAAAAAATTATCCTGTTAGTGTCTAAATCAACCAACCAGTTTTTAGCACACAGAAATGTTCATTTTCACAATCAAAATTCCAAAACCTTTCTAAGGGACTAAATTGGCCTTTCTCCCCAGGTAGACTCTAAGCTGGTAGACATAAAGCCATTCGCCCCAAGTCTCCTGCTCTGAACATTGTAACTGCCATTGCAAAGTTGGCTTTGGGTGAACAAGATTATGACAGAAGGAAGGAATGTATCAACTCAACTCATCAGTCAATAAAGTTGCCAGTGGAGTTTTTTATAATAGCTTCTATACAGCCAAATTTCCTGACTTTGGAGTACTGATTCTCTATTAAGTTCAACACTAATGAGAAATATTATTGGCATGGGTAATACCAACAGTGATCATTGGAAACTAACATGTATATTTGCCATGGTAATTTGGTAATGCTTTTTCTTATGTTATTTTTACCTTCATAATTAGACTTCCTAAACACACAATTACAGAACTGACTCTGCATACTGTTGCTCTACTAGGCTTGGAAGGCAATGAGCTAGTGAGAGAAAATGTCCATATAAATAACTTGTAAATTGACAGTTTACCTGATATCATATTGGAGAATCAATAAACTATAAAACAGCCCAATGTGAAGCAGGGAATTTCTGATTAAAAGGATGTGTTGGACCTGACATGACTACATTGCTTTTCCATATGTCCTTTTCAACAAGAGAATCTATACAAAAATATTTAATAAGAATCACATTGACCTTAATCCACTCTTTGTTCTACCTAATGATTTATTTTACAGTATACGGTTATCACTGAGCTCTAAGAAACAGTACAAACTATAGTGTATGTGTTTCAGGTACATATTTAAAAAGCATTCTACTCCCACAATTTACGTTCTGTACCTGAGAATCTCAAAATGAGTCACTTCCAGCTCAACTCCTGAAAGTAATGGGAATTGTATGCTATAAATTATATGAAATTTTTATTCCTAACAAAGCTAAGATATTAAAAGTACAAGTTATTATATTTATGGACACATGTTATTTTATTGCTTTCTTTTTAAAAAAAAAAAAAAAAAAAAAAAAAAAAAGCAAACCTTCGGGAACTTTTAAACCAGGTCTTCCTAAAACGCGATCCAAATAGAGCAGAGGCCGGCTGACTTTGTTAATTAATGTGGTTCTCATGGAACAACTAAGAAAGGTCATATTTTCTTCCTCTTCACCTTATTTCTGTATCACAGACAAACAAGATGAACTTTAAAAGTTTCCACTTGACTGGAGAGGGAAATTATTTTTGTTATTCTACTTAAATCCACACGAGAAACATAATCGATCATATAGCTCCAAGAAAGAAGCTACAGCATCAGCAACAGTATTTTCAAGAAAATACATCACTATTTGTTTGTCCGGTTGGTATAGCCCTGGCTGGACTGACTTGCTAAAGATGCCCTTTAACCCCAGATCTCCCGACTTTACCCTCTGCACATTGAGATTAGAAGTACATGGCATCTCTTCCAGTTGGGGCACAGAAATTCTTTAGGCTTCCTAGTCTGTCAGTGTCCTTAGTGAATTTCTCCAGCTTGATTTTTTGGTTGTTGTTCAATTGATTCAGGTATCTAGACAAGTAGGCTCTCTGCAGAGCTTAGCAGGGCTGTGCTACTGTTTTGTTCTTAATAGCTACCGAGATCATGAAGTGAAGACCCCATTACTCCTGGTGCTGGCTGGGAGCCCTGACTTCCAGTTAAGCTTCCCAGGAACTGAATGATTCAACTGCCCCATTGCACTCCTTACTGTTACTAGTGACATGGGGACACCGTGTTATCAAAACACCAAGAGCCAGCATTACAGGAAACCAAGCCCCAAAGTTTCTAGCCATGTAGCAGGGTAATTCCTGCAGTGAACATCCACGTTACACACAGTTCATTGTTTTTATGGTATTTTCTAGCACTGCTGTCTGCTTCCCAGAATTGACGAATGTCCTCACAATCCTAGCCCTTCCTTCAATCAGACCCCCGAGCTAATGGTGCTATCACAGTCCATTTTTCCCATATTATGAGGGTAATCTCGGGGAGATCACAGTGCACATCACATTGGGCTGTTTCTCCTTTGGGAAACAATGGAACAGTCTAGTTGCCCTCAGAAAATAAAGAATAAAAAACTACTCCTAAAAGTCAAATTAATATCCCTGAAAATGAGTTCAGACTGTCTTCAAGTACTTTTTCATGAAAGATATGATCTGGGAGGGTCCCCCCGTATCCTGCCCACCCACCTTCAGGAATGTGGAGTGCAAGAGCACAGGATAGGTCTATCTGGCTTGAATCTCTTGTCTAGAAATGGCTTCTGCCAGCTATAGCTGAAGCTGAGAGGAAGAAAAAGAAGGGGCTGAAGCCCAGATGGTAAAACCTTGATCTAATCCTGTCTTTGTAGCCTTCAGTGAGAGTTGTACAATAACGTAAACACTTCATTTGGATCTCCTTCCAAAAGTTACGCAAACAAAACAAAACAAAACAAAACAAAACAAAACAAAAACCAAAAACCAAACCCAAAGAGAAACAAGAAAAAGAAAAACCCAATGTATTAAGCATAGAAGAAATTACTATTTGCTTAACTTTACTTAACCAAACAGAACATGAATGCATTGCATTTGTTTTGTGTAATATAACGAGGCCTATAACTAGGCCATGGTCAATGTATCCAGTTAGAGGTATTCTGTGTTATGAAATCACTTATTAGAATTCACTTATTAGAGTGTTCGGGCATTTAACCACAACATGTGTGTCCAGTTACATGTCTCAGTTCCAACCAAATTGAACTATCCATTGTTGGGATTACCCATTTTACCAAGCAGCATATGTGAATACTATACCCTAAAGTTTTCTTGGTCCAGGGCTCTCCTAGTCTCCAAATGTCTTTGTCCTACTTGCTTTCCTCATTCAGATTTCCCAAGTTATAACCTGAATTTGACTGAGCTCCCCTGCGGTCTAGTAGCCTTGCCTGCCTTGGAGGTTCTCTTGGTGAACATAATAAGTATTTCCCACGGGGACTTACTCTCTTGAAATAGCGATATGGCCCGCTTCTTTGACAACACGGTACAAGATTGCGTGCTTTCCCACATTAAACTGATCTCTGGGCTCATCTTATTATCCACCAAAAATACAGAGCATGACTCCAGCATCAAATAAAGGTGGTAACCTTAAAACAGCCTCTGAAATAGGCGGTTCGGGAATTTTCACCAAAGAACTCAACCTTTCTCACACAAACCAGCAAGCCACCCTAGTGCTGGGCTTGTAGCTGATTAGATAGAAGCTCAGGGAAAGAGAAAACTACCTATAGAAACCACTTCACTAGCCACCACCCATTGGTCCATTGTTGAGGTTCCCTGAACACTGGAGGAGCTGTGAGTGTAGACCAGAGAGTGGGAAAGAGGCAAGAGCAGCTTTGCAGCCTACCATGGGAAAGAGACCCAGAACAAAGAAGCTGTGGCCCCATGAAGGTCCTGAGTCAAGACAGCAGCATCACCTGAAGCATCATTTGCTTCTTGCTCTGTGTGTGTGTGTGTGTGTGTGTGTGTGTGTGTATGTGTGTGTGTTACTTTGATAAGCTGAAGTGGTGGGGAGAATCATCACTGTTTTCAAGAAACTAGCAGTGAGATGTTGATACAAAATGGCAAGTAGGACCAGGATACTTAGTGTCCCCAATAGAAACACTGTACACAATCTAAACAGCAGAAATGCTACAATCACTAGAATTGGAATGAGAGTTATCAACTAAGAGGTACTCTTTCTATTTTTATTAACTTTTATATTAGAAAGTCAGCACTTTCCTTCTATCATCTTTAATATGATACCTTTTAGATACCAATTTGCTTTTTAAATTATTTTAAAGACAGGGTCTCCTATGGGGTAGGGTGGGGTCTTAAACTAACCATACAGCTAACCATGACCTGGAACTTCTGACTTTCCTGCCTCTACCTCCCCAGTGCTGGGCGTACACACTTGAGCCTCCCACAGCTGGTTAAGGCAGTGCAGGGGATTGAACCCAAGCCTTTTTGCTTGTTTATGTTAAGCAAGTACTTGACTAACTGTGCTCAACTGCAGGTCCCAGTTTGCATCTTAATAGATTAAAATTTTCAACCAGCCAGGACTTCTTTCTGGCAGATCCGGGTGAGGGATTTGATTATCTTGATACACTGATGAAATTCAAATGTTTTGCTGTAATGAGAGAGGCTGAAGGACATCTTCCTTTCAGTTGGAGTGTCTTGTCTTGGCAAGAGTGGGGAGCTGAACAGCTCGGCCTATGCCTAGGTCAGCTTGTGATTCATTGTCTTAGAAAGTTAGAAACACAAGATGCTTTAAGCTCGCACTGCCTGTGAACACGAGGATGCAAGGAGCGCACGTGTAATTAAATTTATACTTGAGTAAGCCCTGAAAGGCCACAGAAGGCTCCCTATCAAGCTCAGAACAAGGAAAGCACTCTGCTTCACTAATTATCATCAATTGCCACTACGAATAATTATAAGGAGGGAAACGAGGGGCCTTTCACAAACAGGTGCTCAATCACATTTAAAAAGGAAAATGATATTTGCCTGGCGAAATCCTATTTCTCCCAGACCATATAGATCAGGCATACGGTTGTTCAGCCAATTTTGTGGAGCTTCTAAAAAAAAGAAAAGAAAAGAAAAAAAGAAAAGGACATGTCTAAAGTAACTGACTTCTAAAAGAGAGAAAACTGGATTATTCCAGACGTAAGCAGCAGCCTGCGATAAAACGCAAAAGTCACTAATGAGTTTATTTCGAATAACTTGTATTTTAAAGAGTCTCTGGCGACCCTCAACCAAAGTTCATTTAAATCCTGGATGTGCCTTTACCCTAGCCAGATTAAAATCCCCTTAAATGCGAGCTTTTTAGTTGCTTTACAAACAAAAAAGAAAGCAAACAAGCAAATGAGTAATGTTAAAGGAGAGATGGTGTTTGAGCATGCGGGGTCTGGTGTTGCCTCCTAGGGGAATCGCCACCCTTCTACATTCCTGCGTTGGCCCCACGCCCCTGGCTGGACCCTATGTCCATGTTCCCGCTACCACTGACCTGCATAAACAAAGAGCAGGACCAACTTCGGAAGCAGGACCCCTGGACGCCGGGGCAGCCTCAGCGCGTCCATCCAAACCGGTGGCCTCAAGCTGCTCTCTAGGACAGACCGGTAGACCTGGCCGCGACTGGAGTGAACCCCAGCAGCGATGCGGAGGATACAGGGCGGTCAGGAGAACAGGGATGTGGTCCTGAGAACTGGGTCCAGAGCCGTCCTGGCCATGACCCCAGTCCTGGCGAATGCTGCCGGCTGCAGGGCGGCTGGGCTCCAGTGGTCCTAGCCCGGGTGAGCAGCCGCAGGGGCTTTATGTTCTGCTCAAAGGTGCTGTGCTCTGGCAAGCAAAAGACAGCCTCTCTGGCGTCCTTGGCCACCCAGGCTCAGGTTTCATCTCTGAGGGTGGCACCAATGTGGGATGGGGGTGGGGAGGTGACAGACTCCTCCCCACTTCGCTGAGTTTTCCTCTATAGAATGGCAGGGTGCTTGGCTCCAGCAGGAAGGAACTTTTGTTCAACTTTTGCTACAGTTTAGCCAACCCCCTCATTCCACAGGTCTACTGTCTTCTTTGGGCCACAACACTCCCCATCCCCTCTTCTTTTTCTTTCTCTTATTTTATTTATTTATTTATTAATTAATTTATTTATTTATTTATTCATTTATAGAAGGAATGGATGGAGACTTTAGTTTCCTATCTAAACAAATGAAGATGGGAGTTTCCAGATTTAAATGGCAGGAAGAATATGTAAGTACACAAACTAGACGGAAAAGCTTTCCTCGACAGAAAGCTGGTAAAATGTCTATTTATCAAACACTTGAAGCACTTCAAGCAAATTCAGGAAAAACAAATGAAACAAGAGGTGTCTGGCCACGGCTTTTACTCTGGAGTTACTGTCCTATGCAATTAGATAAGAGAAAGAAAATGAAATTATAAAATTTTGAATCGAAAATATTAGCAAGTAACTTGTTCATGTGTATGGAAAAATCAGTCAAAGCAGAAACTCTTTTCTAAATCAATTTTTTTTCTTTGTAAATGAAAATGCTCAATTCTATGCAGAAAGGAAAACAGAAAAAAATAAAAGGAAATATTTCTCTTCACTAAGTAAAGCCAGTAAAATAATGTGTTTTCCTCGATCATTCTGCAATTTTGAGATAAATTAGATCTTAATAGGACTGCCAACCTGAAAGCCTTTCAGGTAAATTGGCTTCCAAAGTTCATACAGAAAGTGAGTGTGTAAGGACAAGAAGTCAGCTAACAGAAATCCGGAGATTTTTACAGCCAACTCACTACATTTTTTCTTTCTTTCTTTTTTAATTAGATATTTTCTTCATTTACATTTCAAATGCTATCCCAAAAGCCCCCTATACCCTCCCGCACCCCCTGCTCCTCAACCCACCCACTCCCACTTCCTGGCCCTGGCATTCCCCTGTACTGGGGCATATGATCTTCACAAGACCAAGGGCCTCTCCTCCCATTGATGGCTGACTAGGCCATCCTCTGCTACATGTGCAACTAGAGACAAAGTTCTGGGGATACTGGTTAGTTCATATTGTTGTTCCTCCTATAGGGTTGCAGACCCTTTTAGCTCCTTGGGTACTTTCTCTAGCTCCTTCATTAACTCAGTATATTTTTAAAAGATTAAATTGTTTGGAAGACAATACCTGTAAGTATAAAACCAAGTAACTAAAAATACTGCTTTTAGGAAGCAACACGCACTTCAAAAGTTAAATGTATCTGCACCTTAATTTAGTCTATCTTCTTTGAAGAATGTTTCCCTGTGGATGAGGGCCATAGACCATAGGTTGGGAATATATAGAATCCCTAACTTTATTTACTGCCTGAGGAAGAGCCCGCCATCCACTGCTCCAAGTGAAGCCTAATAGTTCCCACTCTCACCTCCAGCTAAACACAATGACATTTTAGTGACATCATTCAAATCTATCCCAGTCTGGAAAAACATTTTCACACGTTTGTTTTATTTAAGGCAGGGATGTTATGTGCACAAGTGGAGGCTTTTTTTTTTTTTTCTCCCATGTGGATCTCAGAGAACAAACCCAGTTGGTCTGGGTGTTCAGCAAGCCCTCTGGGTGCTGAGCCATCTATTCTGATTTATCCTGTATTGCTATCTGACTTTAGACCCTTACAGTTGTCTTTAGAAGTAGGTCCCCTGCCCAGAAATACCTGCCCCACTAATACTACAGAATTTCCTTTTCCCTGCTTCCAGATACAACACCTGCAGTGCTATGATTATTGTCCTATAGTTTAAAACATGATATTGCAGTTGAATGTGCATCCAGATTACCTGAAGGCTGTTAGACTAGCTCAGTAGACCTCAGGCCCAGATCAGAAGCACCAGAGGCAGACAGAAACTCTGCATTTTCAGCACATTCCTTACTGGGGATCCTGCTGTGTTAGCACTACAGTGAGAGACACACCTCAGAACAGTCTGGCCTAGGCACTATTCTCCCCTATTCAATTCTGATTTTTGTAAGCATTTATCAGTTCTTTGTGGTAAGATATATTCTTTTCTAGCTGTTTTTGACTCTACAGTACTGTCGACTATAGACATCATCCTACTTCCTATTCAGTAGGACTCAAGAGCTTACTCCTTATATCTAATTGGTGGTCTGTTCCCTTCCTTCCTGGCTACACTCTGCAGTGTCTGGGAACCACTGTTAGGTTCTCTGCAGTCATGTGATCAGTTGTGTTAAATTCCCATGTGAGTAAAGAGAATACTGACTTAATGAATCTGACTTATTAACTTAGCATAATACTCTCCAGGCCCACTCATTTTGCTGTGAACAATAGAATTTCTAATATTCTGTGGAGTATCTATACTACATTTTTCTTATCCATTTGTCTACTAATTGACCTGTTGGTGACTGAATTATGCTACAGTCAATACTGAAGTGTTAAAGTCAGGAAAAGACAGTTTTGGACTGATGGTTCTGTTGCTAGTTGCATGACTGTTTTAGCTTGATGCTGTGTTACTGTGTTTTGCTATTGACAGCTCTGAAAGTTATATTATAAGGCTACTCATTGTTATATTTCAAAAAGACTGGTGAAAAGTGTAGAATTAAAACCAGGCTTTGAGGGTTCATGGTTTTCCCCATTCAATATGGGTATTTAGGCTTCATTTGGACAACTGTGGGAAGGATTTATGATCAAACAAGAATTTGAAATAGTGATTTAGTTTTAACTTTTAGACTTAGTCTATCTCTTTAATTTAAAAACATCAACTTAAAGTAAATAGGGAAAACTTTATATAATTCACTTTGTATGATGTTATATGTCTTAAATATTGTCATTTAAGAACTTCATATTGATAAAAAAGTGGCTATTTCTGCTAAATGCAGGGTGCAAGCAATTTTATAAAATTATTTCAACCAAACAATGCATAATTTCTTTATATTTATGGAAGACACCCCAAAATTTGAGTAAAAGAAAGAAGACAATACAGCAGCTTTATTATGTGTTTTCTTTTATATTATTTTATTTTGAACTTTTTTCTATCAGCCTCGACAATTGTGAACACTCAGAATAATTACAAACATTGCTTCTTATATGTTTATCTCTTAAACTTTCTAAAACATAATAGCAGCCAGAAATTTTCAGAATAATACCGGTGTACTTTATCTTTGACCTCCATTTGACCTCCATTTTCCTCTTTTTAACGTTTTACCCCATTTATTTTTTTCATCATTCTTTCTTTATACCTGGGCACGTACAAGTTTTCTGAACTATTCAAAGAAAAGTCTGGTTACTGAGTTGAAGAGTAAATGCATCCATAGTTTTTAAAGCACTGTCACATTCCTCTTTAGGAAGTAATGTTGTGGGTTTTTTTTTGTTGTTGTTGTTGTTTTTTTTTTTTTTTTTTTTCCGAGACAGGGTTTCTCTGTGTAGCCCTGGCTGTCCTGTAACTCATTTTGTAGACCAGGCTGGCCTCGAACTCAGAATTCCGCCTGCCTCTGCCTCCCAAGTGCTGGGATTAAAGGCGTGGGCCACCACGCTCGGCTATGTTGTGTTTTTTTTTGCTACAATGAAACCTTCTTCTTTTAAAAGGATAAACAGTATCCTATTGTGTACAGCTTTTGGTTTTGGTTTTCAAGTTTTGCCAACTCAATGGGAGAAATTATATTTCATCATTTTGCTAGGTATGGATGAAATTGGACATTTTCATAGCCTGTTATTTTATGGGTTTTTATTCTTATCATTGTCTATTTTCTGTAGGATTTTGGATTCCTCTTAATTAAAAAGTTATTTTATGTCATAGATAGTAAACCACTTGTAATATGTTTCCAGTTATTTTATACCAATTTGTTGGTTGCCTTTTTTTATATGTATCAAGTAATTTTCTCTTTGTTGTTGTTGCTGTTGTTGTTGTTGTTATTGTTGATTTACTAAGGATTGAACTCATGGCCTTGCTCACGCTGGACAGGTGCTCTACCACATAGCTCTATCCTCAGCCTACCATTTTAATTTTCAAAACTTTTAATTACATTTTATTGATTAATTGTATGTATGCATGTGAGCACATGTGCATGCACATGCATACAATCATGTCACAGAGCATATGTAGAGGTCAGAGGACAACTTTTAGACGTTGGTTCTCTGAATCAAACTCAGGTTGTTAGATAGACTTAGTAAAAAGTGCTTTTACCAACTGAAACATCTTGCCAGCCCACAATTTATTTTTAAGAGGTAAAATTGATTAATTGTTTATGTAGTATTCTCAGGCTTTGATCCTTAGCAGAATAAAGAAAAGGTATTAATCTTTTAGTCTTTTTCTTTTTTACATCAGATTATCAAAGTCATCATTAACAAATCTTTTTCAAACCCCAGATGATGAAATATACTCTCAATGGTAATAAGTTTAAGGATTATTTAATTTATTATTTGGTAAGGTACAGGAAATAAAATTAACATGTAACATGCTATACTATTTGCAGCCTAAAAATCATGAGTACTTAACAAAATATTTTATAATATTTTTAACTTTTAACTGGTGTACAGTTTTATAGAACCACCTGAAATCGAATGGCCAACATTATTGTCCATTCGGAGATTGGATGCATCAATTTTAGTATAAATGGAATGTCCACATCTTAGGGTTTTTGTTGCTGAGATAAAATACCATGACCAGAAGTGACTTAGGGAGCAAATGATTATTTCCACTTATAAATCCATATCACAGCCTGTCATGAAAGGACTTCAGGACAGGAACTCATGAAGATAGCAACCTGGAGGCAGGAACTGAAGCAGAGACCAAGCAGGAGTGCTGCTTACTGGCTTACTCAGCCTACTTTCCAGTAGCACCCAGGACCACCTGTGCAGAGCTGACATCACCCAGAGCAAACTGGACTCTCCCAGATCAATCATCAATAAAATGCACCATAGGCTTTCTCCTTGGCTCTTCTAATGGGGGTATCTTCGCAGTTGAGATTCCTTCTTCCCAAATGGCTGTAGCTTGTGTGTAGTTTACCTAAAACTAGCCACTAGTGAATGGTGTCAAGTCTGTGCTTGCAGCCCAGAGAATGGCCCCATAATGGAATGCTTCTGTGTAGTAAAACAAAACAATACAGATTTTACTCTGCAGGGATAATCACATATATAAATATTGCCAGGCGTGAGAGAGAACCTTTTCAATCAATTAGAACATGTTTCTCAGTCTGCTTTGTAACATGGTCCATTCATTTAGAAATTGAAAAGAAAATTGGCATTCAATCTCCCACGGTATTCACTCTTCATTCTTGTTTCTGTCCGGGATGTGGTGACATTAGCCAGAAAAGTAAATAGTATATATTCACAATATGATCATGTCACCTGTGCTTCTCAAATGCCAACCATCCTTTCTCATTTAGACATATTATTATTTTATTCATTCACTTTGTGTGTGTGTTTTTCTGCATGAATATATGTGTGTAAATATGACATTGATAAAAATCATGACCCTATCTTCTTTTTTAGTTAACATTGCATCATGAGGATGGTGGTAAATAAGAATGGCCCCCATTGGCTCATATATTTGAATGCTTAGTCATCAAGGAGTGGTACAGGAGGCATGGTATTATTGGAAGGGTGTGACACTGCTAGAGGAAGGATGTTACTGGGGCAAGGGCACTCTGGTGTTTTAAATGCTCAAGCTAGGCCCGGTGTCTCCTTCTTCCTGATGCCTGCTGGTCCAGATGTTGAACCCACAGCTCCCTCTCCAGTTAATGTCTGCTACATGTTATGATGTTTCTCACTATCATGATACTGGTCTAAACATCTGAGTGTAAGCAAGCCCCAGAGTTGCTGTGGTCATGGCGTCATTTCACAGCAACAGACCATTACTGAGACCGTGAGGTTTTCCCAGTAGTGCTCATATTCGTTAGTTTCAATAGCTTCACTGTACTTGGGAGGTTGTTTTTAGCATACTTTAAATATGGCAATAGTCTTTCTATATGTAATTTTACTCTAGGTCAGTTATACACAGCTTTTTGTGTGTTAGTTGTCCAGACTTTTAAAAAATGGATATATCTAAACTCTCTGCTAACTGAAATTCTTCTATGTAGTCTCTTTGGAGTTTGAATATAATTCAGATTCTCTATGAGACTTGGCATCACGGATAACTTGAGTTGCATTTGAATTTCTGTCTTCTTTTTTGACCAGAGGTGGCAACTTAACTTAAGCCTCCTTGACGTTTCCCAGAAGAGCTGGTCATTTCCTGGCTGCATGTTGTTTCATATGTTAGGAGCTATCCTTTTCCCCTCTCAACCTTACAGATTTCTTCAGAATTATGATTTTTCTCAGAGCTCATTCTGTATAACCCTCCATTATTCTTGATCAAACTTCTTACTGGTTTAAAATAACTTGCAGAAAATTCTGATACCTATTAATATCTGAGAACTGATCTGTAAAATTGCTGCTCAGTAAAACTATGTGAACCATATATGTAATTAAATTTTTATAGCTACATTTTAAAAGTAAAATAAATGAAGTAAAATAAGTTTAATGATATTTTTTGCTTAACTTAATCTCAAATATCATTTTAACTTATAAGTAATGTAAATAACCATTTATGATTATATATTTTACAATCATATACTTGTGATCATATATTTTACAGTGTCTTTTAGTATAATGTCTTCAAAATCCTCTGTGCATTATATTTATAATTAATCTCAATTTTAGTTTTAACATTTCATCAAATATATCCAATCAGTATTTAAACTACATGTGCAATAGTGAAGATGGAGTTATATACTAAATTTGATTTTAATATATTTATCATTTTCTAGTAAGTAAATGAATTAATTTTAGGTTAAAACTTAAATTAATTAAAAAGACATAAAATAAACACTTTGATTTGTTAGCTATACTAGCTTGTTTTAAGTATGTTCCTGTTTGTTTTCATCAGGATCTTTAAACATGGTTTGATTCATTAGGATGTGCAGCTAGTTTAAGTTTTTAAAAAATGGCATTATAATTCACTCTAGAAAAGTTAAACCAAGACGAATAGAACATATTCGCTTCACTGTCTAGGCAACATCAGTTTGAGTCTTACCCTCTTGGGAGGGAGAGTTATGTTTCCTCTCTTTGCTCCAAATTTTGCTACTGCCAAGATGTTTCCCTCCTGTCTTCCAGGGGTTTCTCTAGAAGATGAATTAAAAATGGAGTGTTGATGATGAGAAGGATAGAGTGACCTGGAGCACATAGCCAGGGATGCTTTGGTTGGCAATTTGTGGAACTACAGCATTCAGGAAAACTGCTTACCCACACTCTTGAGGGGAGCAGCCATGAGCACAGGAACCTAAGGAGACACACATAGGGAGCTACAAGCAGTCGTTGTGATACAAACTGATTTTTTTTCCTCTCATAGCTTTGTTGATAAGATTAAGAAAAAACCCACCAGATTTGAATACTCACTTTTTAGACTGCCGAACGGTTTTTAGCATTGCTTTATGGTGCTTCATATGAAATGTCCAGCACAGTCCCAGACATTCGAATGCTTGCTGTCCAGATGGTAGCTTCATTTGGAGAGGCTGAGGTACTGTGACCTTATTGGAGGAGGTGTGCCATTGGAGGCTGGCTTTGAGATCTTAAAGATTTGAGCCATTCTCTGTTTTCACTCTCTGCCACAGCATTGTAGTCCAAGATGTCAGCGCTTCGCATCCTGTTACAGGCTCTATGACTTCTGTATCTCCATTGTGTTGGACTCTTCTGCTTCTGCAACTGTAAATGAAATAAACTCTCTTTTGTAAGTTGCAAATGCGAGGGATGCTTTTTTGTTGTTGTTGTTGTTGTTGCTGCTGTTTTTTTTTTCCTTGATTGACTCATTTGAAGTGGGGTGACTCAACCTTAAGCCAGAACTTTTGAGGAAATATCCACCTTAAATCTGGGTCACACCTTCTGGTGGCACCTGTATAAAGGACACGGAAGAACGAAACTGGTTCTCTTCTTTTCCTGGCTTATCCTCATTCTCTATGGCATGCTCACTTCCTTACTGGTATTAGAACCTACTTCTTCAGGACTCTGAGGTATACTAAAGACAAGCTGATACACCCAATCTCATGGACTGAACAATTGCTGGGTTCTTGGTCTTTTCACTGGTAGACAGTCATTGTTGGACTAGCTGGACCATAGGTTGCAAGCCACTCAAATCTCTCTCTCTATTTCATTCTATCAGTTCTGTTTCTCTAGAGAACCCTGACTAATATAGTAGCCATCTGCTACAAAAAAATAAGCTTCCTTGTTGAGGACTGAGAGAGATGTTTAGCCTTATTTGTAATCGTTAGAAACAAGAAAGAACCTAGATATCTTTCAACAGAGGAATGGATACAGAAAATGTGGTACACTTACACAATGGAGTACTACATAGTTATTAAGAGCAATGAATTCATGAAATTCCTAGGAAACGGATGGAACTTGAAAATATCATTCTAAGTGCGGTAACCCAGTCACAAAAGAACACACGTGGTATGCACTCACTGATAAGTGGATATTAGCCCAAAAGCTTGGAATACCCAAGATACAATTCACAGACCATATGAAGCTCAAGAAGACCAAAGTGTAGAGACTTCAGTCTTTCTTAAAATACTCACAGGAGGTAGAGGGTGGGAGGCACTTTCGAGAAAAAGAGGAGGGGGAGGAGAAAAGGGGTGGGGACAGGAATAATATATAGAAGGTCAGGAATTTGAATAGAGGTGTGTAGCAATGGGGAATGGGGAATTGGGGTTAGCCACCAAAAAGTCCTAGACACCAGGAAAGCAAGAGGCTTTCAGGACCCAACCAGGATGAGATTACCTGACATTCCCAACAAAGGAGAGGGAGAACCTGTAGAGACCATATCCAGAGATTAGGAAAGGCCCCTGGCTAGGGAATGGGGCCACCCACTCATCAAATTTTTAACCCACAATTTCTCCTGACTAAAGGAAATATGGGGACAAAGTATGGAGCAGAGACTGAAAGAAAGGCCATCCAGAGAATGTCCCACCTGGGAATCCATCCCATATACAGTCATCAAACCTAGACACTATGATGGATGTCAAGAAGTACTTGCTGACAAGAGCCTGATATAGCTGTCTCCTGAGAGGCTCTGCCAGAGCCTGACCAATACAGATGCAGACACAGATGCAGATCACAGCCAACCATTGGACTGGGCACTGGGACCCCAATGGAGGAGTTAGGGAAAGGACTGAAGGAGCTAATGGAGATTGCAACCCACAGGAAGAACAATATCAACCAACCAGACCCCCTAGAGCTTTGGGGGACTAAACCACCAACCAAAGAGTACACATGGAGTAACCCATGGTTCCAGCTGCATATGTAGCAGAGAATGGCCTTGACTGGCACCAATGGGAGGAGAGACCCTTGACCCTGTGAAGGCTCTATGCTCCAGTGTAAGGAAATTCCACGGCAGTGAGTTAGGAGTGGGTGGGTACGTGGGGAAGCTCCCTCATAGAAGCAGGGGGAGGGGGAATGAAATAGGAGGTTTGTGGTGGGGAAACTGGGAAAGGAGATATCATTTGAAATGTAAATAAATAAAATATCCAATAAAAAAAAGAAATTTAGGATGGAAATTTCCAATGCACTTGGAAATTATAGAGGTTTCGTAAAGTGTCAATAGTCTATTCTCTCAGACCCAAGAACTCACCAGCCTCAAAGAGTTGGGTAGGTCTGCAATGTCTAGCAGTAATTCCTTCTTTCAACTGTGCCTTAGGTCTAACTAGCTGACTGTTGGTTATACTCACTCTGTGATTGCCACTATTGCACTATTGAGCATATTTAGCTGTGTTGATAGTTGTAATTTGTAGACATTACAGCTAGTATTGCTTTCCATTGTTTTTTCTTCCTTGACAGCTTGTGCAGCCCGCTTCTGGTTAAATGGAAGCTAGTCAGCCCTGGCTGAATTTCATCAGGTCCTGAGTCTGAAATGTGTGGCACTAGGGGAGCAAGCCAAGGGCAAGAGCCATAGCTCATATTGTTGTGCGAGTCCCTCAGATACTGTGACCAATGCCTCAAAAGGAAAATTCCTGGGTCTGACACTGGTACTTCTATTATGTAGTCTATGTGCTTGCTGGGGAGTTATGTCACCTCAAGTGGCATAACTTCCTTTAAGCTGTTTACATACCTGTATCTCTCTAAGTATATTCGTATAAATGTGTATTTTTATGTAAACATAAAATTATGTTTTCCCATGCCCCCCCCCACCAATTACTATTGCTCTCCTTTATCCCTCTACCCTCCCCCTCCTTAGGACTACCCATCTTTTTTCTCAGATAAAGTTCCTCCACCAGTTTTGCCGTTTTCCCCATCACAGCTTGTATGTCCTCTCTATAGCTCCATTTACTACCCTCTCAGTCTTTCTCACGTCCTGGTGTCTGCGACTGCTCTAAGTTAGACACTCGGATCTGAAGATTTGGACATAGGGCTCACAGCTGAGAGAGAATCTGTGGCGTATATCTTTCTGGGACTGGCTTACCTCACTCACTACACAGTCTTATTTTCCAACCACTTAAGAGTTAATTGTGCATCTTTAAGAATGCTAAAGATTTATTTTTCTGTTTTCCGCCTTGTATTATAGATTTCAATTTTAGATTAGAATCTTTTTCTAGGTTTTAACTCCCAAACCAAGATCAGCATCTTCTCCTTTCCAAGGTTAATCCACCGACCTATGCTTTGAATTTTCCCTCCTAATTATTACATGTCCAAGATTTGCTTTCTGTGTGCATCACTTCTGCATTTTTGGCACATCTTTCTTCTCTGGATCTTTTTCTCAGTATGTATATATGACTGCAGATGTTAAAAGATGAAAAACTATATAGTCGCTTTGGAAATTATAACTGTTATGAATAAGGTTTTGGCAAAGCCATGCATCCGTGGCTTTTGCTACTACTTGGAGGGATGTTCTGTTTATGAATATATTTATATGGTAATATGCTAGTATGCTGTAATTTATTCTTGGAGATTTTATGTCTTCTTACTTGACCAGATATTTTCTGGAATAAGGCTCTCATTCCAGGTAAGGAGAACTTCAAGAGAATGGTACAAGCATCATTTTTTAACTTACATCCCAAAGAAACAAAAAGCCAAGGGCCTTAGTTTTCAGGTAGCATGGACAATTTGTTTTGCAGTCTGGTTTGAAACCAAATAACTTAGATACTTGGAAGTAACATCACGCAGGGCTCTTGTGTTCAGAGTTGATTGTCAGGCTGAGACAGAACGAAAGGCTACAACCTTCTTAGGGTGAGGCCTCTCCTTCAGAGAGGCCTCTGCTTATCAACTAGGCAAGATGAAGAAGCCCATCTCAAAGTCAGTTGAAATGGAGCCTTTCCTTTAGCTGGAATCTTAAGATAGTGAGTTTTGGTTTCATAATTGCACTTGGAACAAATATACCCCGAAAGTTCCTCTTAATTCTTGGATTCATATTTTGATGTTTTAGAATCTTAGTCCAGGCAGGAATTTATTAGCTATCGCTAGCAGTTAATTAAAAATGAAAAGTAGTTGACATTTTTTAAGAAGGTAGGCCTCCATTTGGTTAACCAGGTATCTGTCTTTGGGGTTCCTCTATTTTTTAACACCCACTTCCATTTTAGACTATGTCTCCTACTCTCCAGCAACAACTAAATGAGGAATTGAAACAATTTTTAATATTTGGAACATAATGCAAACCAAAGCATAATTATAAAAGTCTGTAAAGAATTATAAAGCTGAAGTCCTGTTAATGCAGTTCAAAGCTCAGTAGAAAATAAATTTTTTTTAATTACACGCTCATGAGTTATGTGCTGCAGCATCATCACAAGGGAGGTGCCTATTCCCATCCAGACTCTGACGCCAGTGCTGCACTATTATCCCACTAAGTGGTACAGAAGGCCGTGAAACCATGCTCTTCCATGCTTTCACTTTCATCTGGGACTAGGGAGAAAGCCAATAACCCTCCGTTATCAGGCCACCATTCATCCCCCTTCCCAAAGATCCACTCTGTGGTGGTGGGGGGTGTTGAGTAGAGAAGAAAGGTACCTCGTAGAGAGTCTCAAGCATTCCTCATGCTTGGAACCCGGTCTTCCCTGCGCTCTTCTGTAGTCTTTTAACTGTTCTGTAGGCTTCGGTGTCCCTCTGCTTTTCCTGGTAACTAAGACCACTGTTACACGCATATCTGTTTTCTTGGTTTTTAAACTGATGTTGCTTGGCTGGTTCTTGGCTCTCTTGTTCCCCTTCCTCCTAAGATTATGACTTGCATTTTTTTTCTCCAAGACAGGGTTTCTCTGTGTAGTCCTGGCTGTCCTGGAACTCACTCTGGCTGGCCTCGAACTCAGAAATCCGCCTGCCTCAGCCTCTGCCTCCCAAGTGCTGGGATTAAAGGCATGTGCCACCACGCCCGGCTGTATGACTTGCAATTTTTAATGTTTGATCTCATTTGGGTGAGATTTCTAGTGGGAAGAGTAGGAAAATGCTTTCATGCAGTCTACCACTCTGGAATAGATATTCTGGAGTGTATTTTGAAACAGAAGGAAATAATCTTTGTGTTCTCACACTCTTTCAACCTATTTTCTCCTCAGTCTTTGAAAGCCTTTATAGTGGTCTTAGCTAGCTGTCAGTTGATGTCCATCAAGAAATTAGCTGGTGGAAGCTTAAATGATTTCTCTGAGTAAAGAACATTATACATAGAATTTCTCTGTCCTCCAAAATGACAAAATGCTCCTTCTCAGCAAGCAAAATGATGCAGAGGCACACAATGATAGTGAAATGTCTTTTAATGGGAACTCAAACAAACAAAGAGCAGATCAACATAACCAAGCAATCTGTAAATCATGACTGAGATTTCAGGCTGTGCCTATTGCTTAAAGATGGAATATCATTATGAAGTATCCAGATTAACCTGGGGCAACTCAGATAAACAACATGCTTCCCACTGAGCCTCAAGCAGCTGCTCTGCTACCAACAAAATTTCCCATGGTAGACAGACAACTGTGAGTAAAGAAATAAAAGACCATATAAAGAAACACTTTGTTTTCCAAAGCATTACGTTCAAAAAAATGTTATGCTAGGTCAATCTTTTAATTGGTCAACTAGATAACATTTCTAAATAATGTTCATAGCCCAAACGTTTAGAAAAAAAATCTCTTTTCTAAATGACTAAGAATTGGGAAAATACACATGTAAAAGATCTCCCCAGTTATGAGAATAAATATGTGGGAATCAAAGAACTCATTAATCACTTGTCTGACAAGTTACCTAACATTTACTATTTGGGTTTATAGTACCCCATGGCATGGCATTTGGGACAGGGCTGAAATGAATATAAGGACTAAGGTCTTGAATGTGTTCATAATCCCTTGAGAAGATAAGCCTTGAGTATATTATTTCTTCATAAAGTGGACTGAAAATGAAGCAAACCTCCCAAATCCCAAGGAAAAAATAAGTGGTAATTAAAAATCTATTATTAAACAGTTAAGAGCAGCAAAAATTTATTCTTATGGCTCGGTGGTAATAACGGAGGTGTTTGGTAATGCTATGTGTGTAACAATATTTACAACCAGCCAGCTCAGTATACAGAATGTTCCCAAATGAAAACTTGGGAAAATTTATCTGATATTAAATCTTTAGCAAAGAAGCTGACACAGTCATACTGTTAAGACCTCCTTGGCATACCAGACTTTTCATTCTATTTTATTTTAAAAAGAACTTTCCATCTAGTTGTTCATTTTAAAATTGAGCTGGAGTCAGAGCCGCTGCAGAGTGGCCTTGGTCCTCACCTCTGTTTTCTCTTTCTACCAGCATTGTCCAGTTCTCACTGGTCTCCATGGGAACAAACATCACACTTTAGCTTAGGCTGCAGAATTATGAGGCTGCTGTGTCTGAAGTCTATGTAGAAATGACCACTCTGCGGGTATTAAGACTACGCTGAAACATTTGAGAAGGGAAGGTCAAGGATGTATTGACCCAGTTTCTTTACCACATGTTAGTGCATTGTGCAAGGTTCTGCGGTGGCAGTCCCACGCCAAGGTTCATCCTTCCTTATCTTAATGATGATGTGTACAAAGAAAAGCAAGCAGGCAATAGTCCAGCTTGAGGCCAAGCATCTCTGAAACAAGAAACCTATTCTGAACCCATTGCCAGTTCAAGCCACTTGAATAACAAATGCTTGTTTGATGCTACATGTATGATTGCCATCAATACAGGATTAAGGAAAAATTCCTGTGATTTGTAAGACCTTTAGCATCAAGATTGACTTAACTGATGAGAAAATAGCTCAGAGACACAAAGAACCTATGGTGTCCAGGGAATAGAGACACTATCCTACATTCTGTAACACAGGAAGAATTAGTGCTAGGTGGTTTGTTTTATGGTTAACATGAGACAGCAAGCAGACACATGGGGCCTCAGATCCATTATGTCAGCATAGAATTATCCCTACTTACTGTGGAGCTTGAAAACTGATTCCAAACCTATGGCTGAGATTTGTTTTCTAACAACTAAAGGTTTTTCTTTGTTCTTCTCTCAATAAATCTGAACTGTGGGTTCTCTCTTAAAAGTGGCCTTTTGGACTTTCCGTCTTTGTAGAAAGCAATTCTGCCTGCTTTATTGTCTAGTGAGCCTTAGAAAGCTTTTAGAAGTTGGCAGTGTAAATGAAACAACTTGCAAAATATTTTTGAAACAGAATTAACAAAACTCGGGTTGAAAATGAAAAAGACTACTTGAGGCAAATGTTCCCAGCTGGGGTGCTAGGAGTTCTCCTGGACTCTGAGAGTCAGCTAAGCCATTCCTTTGCCATTGATCAAACTATAGATAGCAGGGATCTCTTGGTTGAATCTGAAAAGATGTTGGTTTTGTTTTGATTTTTATTAGTTTTTTTTATACATGTATATAATGCATTGTATATAATTGCATCTTTCCCCATGTTCTCTTGTATTCCGCCCCCCAACTTTATCAATGTCCTCTCTCTGGGGGTTTTGGGGGGAGAAATCATTTAGTTAAACCACACCATTATTTTGGAAATACTTATCTGTGATGATTTCAATATGCTTGGCACAGGGAATAGCATTATTAGGAGGTGTGGCCATGTTGGAGTAGGTGTGGCCTTGTTGGAGGAAGTGTGTCACTGTGGAGATGGGCTTTGAGACCCTCCTCCTAGCTACAAGGGAGACAGACTTCCCCTGTTTGCCTTCAGAACAAGTTGTAGAAATATCAGCTCCTCCAGTGTCATGCCTGCCTGGCCACTGTCATACTTCCTGCCCTGATGATAATAGGCTGAACCTCAGAACCAGTAAACCAGCCCTAGTTAAATGATGTCCTTTATAAGAGTTACCTTGGTCATGGTGTCCCTTTACAGCAGTGGAAACCTAACTATGACATTATTGGAGCCTGATATGCGCATCGCACATACATAACTGAAGGCAATGACTTCCACTCTTCCTGGATATATCAATAAGAAATATTTCAGTTATGAGCAATTGAGTTCCAGAGTGACTCTTCCATACATGTGTGACTAGCGATGGCTCTATTCTTGTTCAGAGCCTATGCGGACATCTCCAGCAATGAATTCATGATTGTAAGGGCAGACGATGATGTTTCTTAGCCCTTCTCTCTACTTCCCAGCTCATAGCTTTTTTTTGACCCCTTTCCACAGTGTCCACCGGGCGTTAAGGAGGGTGGTATAAATGTCTTGTTTATGGCTGAGCCCTCACCTGTCACTTATTCCCAGAACCTTGTACAGCCATGAGTCCCTATTCACCACAGTTCACTGGAAAGGGAAGGCTGTAATACAAGAAGAACCTCTGATTAATGTGAGTGTAGAATTTGCCTATAGACATCAACATATATTAAATGTTTATGATTTAGAGAGTATTTGATTCTTCTGCCTTAACCTTGCATTTTGACCAGATTTACAGTACTAAATATGTATTCCTTCCTGTGGGTTGGGCCTTAAATCCCATCAGGGAGTGTTGGCGTCACCTATTATATTAGTGTCATTCTTGTACAAGTCTATATATTTTACCTGGCAGAAAGAGCTCATAGTTTGTAGTATCCATAGCTGGTAAGATCTTTGAGATCTTTTCTCACCTAGCAGCCTGCTGTGGCTAGGAAATCTAGCCAGCAGAGAGGATACTTCCAGCTTAGTTCCAACTTCATTGATTTCTACCATGAAAGCAACATGTGAGGTAACCTCACCAGTATTGTCCAGCTTTGATGAGTAAAGATGGCTCTGAGCGTACCAGAACAAGAAATCTTAAGGACCTACCTCAGTCTCAACACTGAGGGTTTTGTTCAACAACCTATGACTTTTATGAACAGTTTGTTTTCTAGTCATGGAGAATATTCAAATTCTTTAAAATTGTATTTAAAAAATTTAGTTATGAGATAGTAAGTTTTGATATTTTTTTATACCCATGCATTTTGGTTAACTCCCTCTCCTATTTCCTCCTCCTCACTCCTTGTTTAAGTCCTTCTGTCCCCAGAATCCTACTCTCTATTTTCATGTTAGTTACATTTTATCATCCCCCTGTCCATTGAGACATCTCCTTCCCAATAATCATGTTTTAGTTTTCTGACCTCTCTAGGTATTTCTTTGTTTCTTTTAATGAAAATGGATTCATCTCATACAATACTTTCAGACTACGGTTTCTCCTCCCTCCACTCCTCCCAGCTCCGACACACTTCCTCTCCTCCACAAGACGTACTGTCCCTCAATCTCCCTTCAGAAAAGAACAGACCTCTAGGAGATCAAATGCAACAAAAGAAAATAAAGTAAGACAAGACAAAGGCCCTCACACTGAGGCTGGACAAGGCAAACAAACCAAAAGAAGAGAGTCCCCAAAGCAGGAAAAAAGTCATAGACACACCTGCTTCCTCAGCTAGGGGGTCTCACAAAAACCACCACACTGACAGGCACAACATATCTCCAGAGGACATGGTGTAGACCCCTGCAGGTCACATGTTTTCCATGTCCATCTCTGTGAGTACATATATGCCTTGCTTAATTGATTCGGTGGGCCATGTTCTGCTGGTGTTCTCCTTTCCCTTTGATTCCTACATTTTCACCCAACCTCTTTCATGGGGATCCTCAGACTCTGAGGGGAGACACCTGATGGAGACCTCCAGTTTAACCTCTCTCTTTGCACACAATGTCAGGCAGTGAGTCTCTGTATTTGCTCCCTTATGTTGGGGGAGGAAGACTCTCTGGTGACAGCCAGATAAAGCACCAATATGTGATTATAGCAGGATATCATTAGAATTCATTTCGGTGTGTGTGTGTGTGTGTGTGTGTGTGTGTGTGTGTGTGTGTGTGTGTGTGTGTGTGTGT
>NC_034601.1:76884437-76886482 GCF_900095145.1 Mus pahari
TGTGTATGTGTGTGTGTGTGTAATACTTGGCTTTGCCCATTCTGCTGTTGAGGAACACCTAGGTTGTTTACAGTTTCTGGCTATTATGAAAAAAGCCACTAAAAACATAATTGAGCAAGTGTCCTTGTGGTAGGATGGAGTGGCCAAGAGTAGAATAGCTGGGTTTTGAGGTATATTGATTCCCAGTTTTCAGAGAAATCACCATATTGATTTCCACAGTGGCTGTTCCTGTTTGCACTTCCACCAGCAATTGAGCAGTGTTATCACTGCTCCACATCCTTGCCTGTGTGAGTTAACACTTGTATTATTAGTCTTAAATATTCTGACAGGTGTAAGATGGAATCTCAGAGTCATTTTGATTTGCATTTCACTGAAGTCTAGGGCTGTTGAAAAGTTCTTTAAATGTTTCTCATTTGAGATTCCTCAATTGAGAATTCTGTTTAGGACTGTACCCCAGTTTTTAATTGGACTATTTGTGTTTTGGGTTTTTTTTTTGATACTTTGTTTTTTCAGTTATTTACATATTTTGGATATTAATACTCTATCAGACATAGAGTTGAGAAATGAGGATTCCCACCAATCCGTAGACTGCCTATTTGATGGGCAGTGTCTTTTGCCTTCCAGAAGGTTTTCAGTTTCATGTGGTTCCAGTTATTAACCTTTCATCTCTGTGCCTGTGCTCTCAGGGTTCTGTTCAGAAAGTTGGCTTCTGTGCCAGTGCATTCAAGGCTAGTCCTCAGTTTCTCTTCTATCAGGTTCATTGGATCTTGTTTAGTGTTTAGTTTTTTGATACATTTGGATTTGAGTTTTGTGCAGGGCAATATGTAGGTATCTATTTGCATTCTTCTTTGAGCTCACATGCACCTTGACCACCACCATTTGTTAAAGATGTTGTCTTTTTTTCCCAGTGTGTATTTCTGGCTTCTTTATCAAAAATCAGGTGTCCATAGGTATGTAGATTTATGTTTGTGTCTTCAATTTGATTCCATTGATCAACCTGTCTGTTTTTAATACCAAAACCATGTACTTTTTTTTATTATTATGATAACTCTGTAGTACAGCTTGAAATTGGGGATGTTGCTCTCTCCAACAATTCCTTTACTATTCAGGATTGTTTTAACTGTTCTGGGTTTTTTGTTTTTCTCTATAAACTTGAGAATTGTCCTTAAAGGTTTGTAAAGAATTATGTTGAAATTTTGATGGGGATTGCATTGAATCCAAGACCATTTTTGTAGGAGTGCCATTTTTACTATGTTACTCCTACTGATCTGTGAGTATGGGAAATCTTTCCATCTTCTGATATTTTCTTCAATTTATTTCTTTGACTTGAAGAATTTATTATTTTGACTTGAAGTTTTTGTCATACAAGCCTTCCACTTGTCTGGTTAGAATTACCCCCAGATAGTTTATATTAATGGAAGATATTGTGAAAGGTGTTATTTCCTTGATTTCTTTCTCAGCCTGTTTGTCATTTATATATAGGAGGGCTACTGGTTTTCGGGCATCAGTCTTGTACCCATTTATATTGTTGAAAGTGATTATCAGCTCTAAGAGTTCCATGGTGCAAATTTCCTGGTCACTTATGTATACTATCACATTATCAGCAAACAATGATCCTTTGACTTCTTCCTTTCAAATTTGTACCCCCGTGATGTCCCTCAATTGTCTTATTGCTAAAGCTAGAACTTCAAATACCATATTGAATAGATATGGAGAGAGTGGACAACTTTGTCTTTCTTGTTCTTAATTTTAGCACTATTGCCTTGAGTTTCTCTTCATTTAATTCAGTATTAGCCTTAGACTTTCTGTAAAATGACTTTATTAAATTTAGGTTTGTTCCATGTATCCCTAATCTCTCTAGGACTTTTATTATGAGTGCATTCTAGACTTTGCCAAAGGCCTTTTCCTCATCAAAAGAGATAATGATGTGGTTTTAGTTTCTTCAGTTTTTTTTTATTATTATTATTTTCTTTATTTACATTTCAAATGCTATCCCGAAAGTTTCCCATACCCCTCCCCCCACCTCTGTTCCCCTACCCACCCAC